>NW_009612857.1:0-13411 GCF_000690535.1 Cariama cristata | reverse complement strand
GAAGCCGGGGGCCCACATGCTCACAGCTCCAGCCCAAACAGGGGCTTTACGCATTCCCCTGCTCCCCAGCGGGGTTGAGACTGGGATGTTGGGTCAGCAGCAGCAGATAGAGAGCCCTCATCACTGGCATGAGCGCGCCGATTCTCAGCCAGGGCCAAACCACCCCCATTTCAGCTTCGGCAGTGAGGTCATTAGCTGTAGATCCGCAGCTTTCTTTTTTATCTCTGCTGCCCTTCCCCAGCATTTTGGGTTGTGTTTATTTGGTTGCCTTCAAGAAAATGGGCTCGTGGTAGAAGGAGCCGGAGGCGAGGCATTCCACCCATTGCTCCCTTCCCCACGCTGCAGCACCCCGGGTTGTATCCCACCCCCCACAAGCTGGGCTGGGCATTTCCCGGCTCCTCACAGCTGGGGAACACGGAAAGCTGCTTTAAAAGAAACCCTGTATGTTTTCAAGCCTCATTATTGGAGTTTCTGTTCCTTCTTTTGAGACTCCTTAACTTTTTTTCCCTGCCAGGGCTCTGGAAGCATCCCGTTGGCTCCATACAAGGGATACTCTGTTTCATACCCCAAATCCCTCTCTATCTTTCGGGATGTCCCTGGCAAACCTTAGGGACAGTAGAAAGCCTCGGATTTGGATGTTTGAGCTGAAGCGGCCGAGCTATCTCTGGGAAAATGAAAAGAAACCAAAATTTTTGGGGTAGATGTCAGCCAGCCTGCTCCTAGCAGAAATCCCACTGGGTTTGGAGCTGGGACTGGCTTGTGCCTGACTCAACACCCCCAAAAACCACCCGTGTGAAGCTTTATGGGCTAGCACAAACCCTTCCTCCTTTCCCCCAGGAGCTGATGCCCCATCCCCACTGCTGGCAGTGGGTCCAGGACTTTTCCTTCATGTTTAAAATACCTTGAGACTGGTGCTTGCGTAGAAATGCCAGGGATTCCAGCAAGCTGAGCCCTGTGCGTCAGGGAGATAACGGCAGCGGGTGATGCTGAATCAGTAAATAAGCAGCTGCTTTTCCCGGCAGAGAGCATCACTGCTCGGCCGGGTCCTTGGCTGCAAGGACCGCAGGAGATGCCTGGTCTCACCCCGTCGCATCCCAGAGAGCTGAAGCTCAGGGGCCAGCTCTGGGGTTAGGTTGGGGGTCTCTGGGTACCAGGGCTTGACCTCTTTTTTCAGGAAAATAAATCCCTCTGATGGGTCACCTTGTGTTTACATAGCTAAGATCAGCAGAGGTGGAGCCCAGGTGGAGAAACATGCCCAGACTCAGGGCAGAGGAGATGTTTCTCTATGAAAAACAGGATTTCTGCTCCCAGGTTAGTCTCTGCCAGGACCAGCTGTCTCATTTTTATTCCAAGCACAACACAACATTGGCCATGGACCAACACAGTTGGGAAAGGACATGAGCTCATTCTTTTGGAAGAGACAGAGACCAGAATGTCCCAGGGCACTGGACAAGCACAAAACCCAGTGTTTTTACCCCATTGTATAAAGGAGACTTTAAAGCCCATCTCATTTTTCCTTATAACATAAAGTTTTAAGTAAAAAAAAAATCTCTCATCAGATGGCAAGGTCAGCACTGCCACGGAGCCTCGTCGGAGGCCGGGATGCTGCCCAAGCTGCTGGAGCAGGGCGGCTGCTCTGGAAAGCCAGAGGGCATTTCCCTCTCTCCACTTTCCTTGTGGATCAGATTTGGCCAATATTTGCCTTCCTTCCCAGAGCCAGCTGAGGTATGTTGGTTGAATGGCTGCAGGGCAGCTGTGCTGAGCAGCACAGAGGTCTTCCATTTAATGGGCTCCTCCGCATGTCTCCACAAACCAGAGATAGAGGCACACATGCTCTGGGCACGTGTGCCAAGGGACAGGCAGGGCACTGAACATCTAGAGAAGTTGCCGATCAAGAAGTAATCAGTTATACGAAGGTTTAACATGTCAGCAGCCACAACTCGTGGTCTGGGAGGTTCGGGTTGGGTGAGGAAATATTTCTCCTCTAGGAGGGTTGTGCAGCCTGGGCTGGGCACACAGAAACAGAGAAATCTTCACCTACAGACATTGCCAGCTTCAGCCAGGCCAATGCCAGGCTGACACATCTGGTATTGTACTTGCCGCCTTCTGAGATTGCTTCCACCTGTGTTTCCATGCCTTCCTCCTCCCCCTTCTGCCCCAAAAGCAGATAGCTCACAGCTCTTGGGATGGTGAAGACTTTTCCAAGCCATTCCCCGTAAATCTCCTACCTTGCTCCAAGACAAGGACCAAATCTTTCCAGCAAGGCTCAAGATTATACTGATGAGGAAAGAAGCCACACTGACAACCCCGACCCAGTCAGAGCAGCTCCCTGATCCAACCCAGAACTAATCTCTTAATGTTGAGGGAGGGTTAATTTGCTTTTAGAACTGTGAGCAGCCAAACTGATAGCAAGGGAAGGGAAAATGGTTTAGGTGACCCAAAGTCTCAAGTCCAGCTTGGCACCTTGTACCAAAGAGATCCCAGTGCAAGGTGACATCTGTCAAAGGCTGAGGGTCTCTAGGGTGCTGGATGACACCCAAAGACACACCAGCTTGTGCAAGGTGCCACTTTCCTTTATCCTCCATCACCAAGAGGGCTGCCCAAGGTCCCCTGGAGCAGGTTAAGAGGTTGCAGAAGTCCTTCTCCCCCCTGCAAAACCAGCTCAAGAGGTGGCCATGCTGTAAGCAAGCCCCAGCTCCTCACAGGTCAGTTTTCCATGAATCCACCCACCTGAATTTACTCGGACAACAAACACAGCATCCCAAGCTGTTCAGTTGGTCCAGTTCCCACCACTGCCTAAAGTGGGAACCTCTCCCAGCTACTGGGGAGCAACAGGCCTTGGGGCATGAACATCTTGCCATTACGGCTACTCTGCTAAGCAGAAAAGCCCAAATTTCACAGCACTGGGAGGAAAAAAAAGCAAACGTGAGTCAGGCATGTCAGAAAGCCACTTTCTGGAGGGGGTGCGGGGGGAAGTGGAGGCAGAAATTCCAGTCTCTGCCCCAAGGACTGTTTATACATTTCAGCCAAGGCTTGTTACATATAACTATGTGTAAACAGTCCTTGGGGCAGAGAGTGGAATTCCTGCCTCCATCAGTCCCAGGAAGAGCCCAGCCTGCCAACCCTTGAGTTGTGCTCCCTTCATCAATCCAGCAAAGCTTAATTTCTCTCCCAGAAACAGCTTCAGGCAGGAGACTGTCCAAGTTTTATTAAACCCTTAGCTCCCATTGACTTATTGAGTAGTGGGTTACCAGTATGGAGCAGACCCAAGTAGCTCCACAGAAAAGTAAAATGTTTTGGGGCTAAACACAACCCCATGCTCCTACAGACAAGAAAGGAGAGCATCTGGGTGGTGATTTTTTTTTTTTTTTGCATCAGTTCCCAACCAGGTGCTCTGGGAGAAGTTCATGGGGGTGTACGGCTGTACAAAGCTCTGCTGCAGACAGGGCTTCAGGAGAATGAGATACTCCAATTGGGATTAGGGAGGCAAAGAAGCCTAGTTAAAGTCGGCATGAAGATTTGATTTATCTGTCTCTCCAGGAAGACTCCTCCACTCCCCCCACCAAGCCTCTCATAGTCCTTTAATTTTTTTTTTTATTGGATAGACCAAGGTGAAACTAGTGTCTTAAACAGGGTTGCTGGGTTGCCGGCAGACAGTCAGAGCTCCTAGAACAGCAAGGATCAGGATGGCCAAACCAGCAACTGCAGCCAGCCCCAATATCATCCACAAGTGTCCTGCATCTAGGAAGGAGAAGTAAGGAGGTGGTTATGGCCAGAGCCAGGACCTGCCACACAAACCATCTCCCTTGCCTGGGTTTGCCCTACCTTGTGAAGGCATCCTCCTAACCGGGTGATCCTGCCAGCTGTGGATGAAGAGAGGTCCAACAACAACATCTGCTTCTTTCACCAAGGGATCTGGAAGGGAGGACCTTTGAGCACTCAGACTCATTTGAACATCCAGCTCTCCCAAGTCTTGGATTGGCACTGAGGAGCCAACAGATAGTTGAGGCAGCTCCAGACACCAAGCTCTGAGCAAGTTACCATGATGGTGACAAAGACCATGAGGCACACCAAGACGTACCAAAATGGGAGGGCAGTTCTCTCCGGGCACGTCCTCCTTGCCACCGGGATGGAGCATGGAGCCTCCTGGAGTTCCTGGCCAAGCCACAGCTCCTCATCTCACAGCAGGAGCAGACATCCCGGGTGCCTTCCACAGGAGTCCAGCTAGAAGAGAGACTGGTCACCAGCCCACCCTATGGTAGGAATCCCTCATGTGCTTTGGGGCCTCTTAGAAGGGACCAAACCCCCCCCGCCTCAATGGCCAACCCCACCTTCCTGGAAGGTGACACACCAGATGAAAAGCCCAAGCTCTTCACCCTTGGGCAAGCTGCTGTTCCAACTACTCACAGGTTGCTGGCTTTGTTGAAGGAGCAAGCCTTGTTCAGAGGGTCTGGAGCTTGGTCAGCCAGGGAGACCTTCAGGTGGCAGGTGACGTAGATCTGGGGAGGCCAGGAAGAGCAGAGGGGTTCAGCGTCATTTGCCTTTATGGCTTTCCCATACACCATGAAGTTAGTCTCCAGTGGGACCACCAACTACCCAGGGCAGCTCAAGCCCCTCTGCTTCCCTCAAGGCACTTAAGGATTCAGCTACTGAGGCTCATCAAAAGGGCTTGTCTAACCAGTATCAGAACTGGTCTCCAAGGAAGATCCTTGGCTCAGAGGGTCATGATCCAGAAACAGTAATACAGGGCGACTTCATTCATACGTTGCTATGAGGCAGTCGCCTTGGGAATGTAATTCTAGACAAAGCCATGTGAACTTTAATGGAGTGAAGCTATAACATCATCTAGACAAGGGAGTTCACTTGCTTTAGGAAGGATTTACCAGATTGCTGGAGTCTCCTGCAAACTTGAATGCATCTACTGCAAACTGAAGCACATCTTGCCTGGGTCTTGGGGACAGAAAAGTTGAGGTGACATCATCTAGTTGCCCATCCACCAGGCACCTAGACACAAAAGTGAGGACTGGCATGAACCCACTGTCAGAGATATCCAAAACCTGCAGAAAGGCATCTGCAAACAAGGGCACAGACAGTTCTTACCCACTGAAGTCAATGAAAGCATACTGGGGAGAGGAGCTCCTGTCTGGGGTCGGGGTGGCCACACAGCTGTCCACAAAGAGCCTCAGAGGTGCGTGGTTCTCCGTGTTGACACCAGCTTGGAAGTGGAGGACCTCTCCCAGTTGAAATATGGTAGAGATTCTCTCGGCACTCCAGTCATCTGAAAGGAGAGATGTCACCAGGCACTCATGAATGGGAAGCCAGCTTGTGCTTCACTGCTTCCACCCAAGGAAGCCCCAACAGGCACAAGGCCCTGGGTACTCACCAAAACCATACCAAACCCCAGCTGCTCCAGGAGCACTGGGGTGATACCAGCACCAGCTCTACAGTCTAGTGGAAGGATGGCCACCTCAGAAGCCAGCCCAGGGTGCCCTGCACCAGAGGAGACCCTTACCCAAAAACCTACCATTCATGAGGCGCAGGGAGAAGGGCAGCTTCTCCTCAGAGGACAGGGTGGAGCGGAAGGGCACCCATGTGGGCTTGACACCATTGCTGCTCACGTTGTCCCTCCTGGGGAAGAGATGCCCATAGTTAAAGTTTCTGTGGCAGCAGAAGGGCTCGTTTGGTACTCATCTGCATCGGCTCACCTTGGGTAGTGGCACTCAACAGGAACCACGGCAGGGCTGGTGCGGATGATGACAGGGTTGCCGGCAGGAATTGGGTTGTAATTTAAGCTTGTGCTGTAGATTAGAGTATCAGGGGTCACCTGGGGAAGGCAAGACACATTATCCAGTCATTAAGAGCCCTTTTCTTTTGGCCACACACACAGACCAGCACATTTAAGCCTGGAGACTCAGTGCTGAGATGTTTCTTCAGGTCACCAGGCATTTGTGCTGGAGGCAGGCGAGTGGCACTCATCCTGCTGCAGGGATGCTTGGGGCTGGGAGGCTGCTCCAGCCTGTCCCAGGACAGCATCTGGTCAGCAGCAGAGCTGGATGCAGAGGTGCTCAGACTGATTCTTATTCTTCTGGTTTCTATGCCCCAGAAGAGCAAACAGGAAGGTCTGTCCCCCAGGATATCAGAAGGTGACTTCTGCTTAGGGAAATTTAACAAAGATATCTGCTGGCTGGAGCATGGAGGGGGCACCTGCTCACCCTCACGGCCCCAAGCCTCTCTCAAGGGAGAGAGATCACTTCAAATTTAATTTTTCTGTGCAGGAGGTTCACGCTACACTCAAGGAGCACTCAGATGCCTCCCGAGGCAAGCATCCGCTGCTGGCTTGCTGCTGTGGCTCCTAGCACCAGATCATCTGGGCTCCATCCTGGAGGTGGCAGCAACAGCTTAAATAGTCCTGGAAGATTTAGATACCTCTGTATTCATTAGGAAAAACTCTAATTCCTCTGCCTCTTGCATGCCCTTCCCTGCTCGTACAACCCCAAACAAGACCACACAGCTTCTGCTGCCCTCAAGAAGCAGACTGAGGTGCTCAGCCTCTAGGAAAAGTTTTGGAGCATTTCCCTGAGCCCAACTACACCACAACCAGTCTCAGCATCCCAAGAGGCAGACCCCCACCCTAGGGCTCCAGCCCCCCATAGCCTTACCCTGAGGGTGCTGCCACACTCATGCAGCCCAGCCACAAAGGTCACCGTGCTCTCAGCAGCGTTCTGGGTCACGGGCAGGCAGGCAGCCAAGCCCAGGGTCAGGTCCGCAGCCTTGACCAGGCGCCCTGTGCCGAAGAGGTCCCTATGCACCGTGACCACCATCTGTGCCTCCTGGCACTGCACGGCCACGGGGTGCAGCGGGGCTGCAGCCTGGAGCTGGGAGACATCCACCCATGCCCACGGGGAGGGCTGGGAGAAGGTACGGGGCTGCCCTAAGAAAGGATCCCCTCTGTACCTCCATAGCTCTGCCTCCCCTCTAAGGAAGCCCCAAGCATTGTAAGCAGCCACCTCCCCAAAAACCCAGCAGAAAAGAGCAAACCCCAGGCTACTTCCAGGCCTCATCCTGCCTAACAGGGTCCAGCACAAACAGCAACTGCTGCCCAGGGACCTTTTATAGCCCATGTCTCCCACAGCCGCTCCCACCCCAGGTGATGCTCCACACACCTCCCATAAACTGGCAACAGCTGAGAGCACCCAGTTCCCTGGGGAACCCATCTGGTGGGCTCTAATGAGCTAATGAGGTGCTGGATTGGGTCCCTTGCCCACAGGAGAGCTGTTGGGTTTGCTGTGCAGCCAGCTGCAGTTTTTTCCCATTTTTTTTTTGTTAACAACCAGCTCCATAAGATCCAGAGAGATGTGTTCCACCTCCAGACCGTATGTCCCACCTCAAGATCATGGGGCCCTTCTGCAGCAGGGTCGCGGGGGGATAGCGTCAGGGATGACACTTTCCCAAGGCAAACCAACTCTTCAGGTGCCCAAACTTGTCCCTGTCCCCAGCTCCTTCAAGATGGTGATGATCCTCATGGAGCCACTCATGTCAAGGGCAACTGGGGATTTCCAGGACATGAGGGACTCATGGCTGGCTCTTCTCTACTGAGCAAAAGTTGACTTTTTTGGAGGAGGGGAAATTTAATCTTGAACCAAGTGGAAGAAAAAAAGGAAAAGGGGTGATCGTGGAGGAGATCCCCATTGGTTGCCCTGAACTGCATCCCTGCACTTGCAGGACCAGACTCCACACCATGGCATCTGCACTGGCACGGCCAACCGTGTTTCCTTGTATTTCCTTGTGCTTCCCAAGATTTTAGCAAAAAGGAGGAAAATGCTTGTGTAGACATGGCTGTTTAACTGTTTCCTGAACAGACTTGTCCTCTGGAGCCACTGGCAGGACTGGTGTTGAAATGAGTGGTAGTAAAATAACGACTAGAATAATCCTTATCAGGAATAATACCAGAGCTATTAAGTATTAGAAATAATAATTATTTCTAATAATTATTAGAATTATTAGACCTGGGGAAAAATGGTCCCCATGGTGCCTGGGTAGCCCATCCCTTCCAGGGATAATTCAGCAGCAAGTTGTCCCCTCCGTGGTCCCCAGAGGGAGGGGACCAGCTGAATCACCCTGCAAGCTTCCTCGTGCCTGGTCAAAAGCTATAAATCAGGAGAAAAAGCAGTTTGTGTATTGAAAGGACACCAGGGAGGAGCATGGTTTTGGACAGGAGCCTTTGTATGGGGTTTTAGGAGGCGGAAAAGGATGTTTGCTTTGCCCCTGCCTCTGGGTGAACGTTGGTGCGCTCATCACTTTGTTTGCACACGCAGGTGAGGACCAGGTGAGATGCCCATGAGTTTTGGGCGATAACCACGGCTGAATCAGGCTGCTTTGGCATGATCCAAACTGGATAGCTGCCAGCTTGAGGGCTATGCACTATCTGAAGGGAAATGACTTGGGTTGTTCCCATAGGGAGCAGGCTGACAGGCTTTCTTGGCACCTCCCTGAGCAAACAGGACCTCTTGGTGCTCTCTTGCTTGTCTTCAAGCCAACACCTATCTCAGGGATAGCCACATGTCTCCCGTATGCTCATCGTGTCCATCTCAGCTGTATCATGGGCTCAAGGGGCCATTAGGATGCCAGGCACCCATCACCGCAGCACCCACCACCCTGCACATCTGCCTTTTTGAGCAGGTGGGTACGTGGGAACGGGGAGCAAAAGGAAATCATTTGCGATGCACAACAAATTAGGAAAATGATTTATTTCTGCATCTGTAGGCAGGCACAGGAGCCAGAGCAATGTGGTGTGTTCCCTGATCAAGCAATTCCCTGGCTGTCTTTGAGCCTGGAAAGCAGAGGGGAAAGGCAGGAAACTATATCCCTGTGTGCTCGCTTAGGAGGTTCATATCCCAGGCTAGAGGGGTCGGATCCTGCTGACCAAAGGAGGATTTTCAGTTCTCCCCACAGCCGTGTCCCACACAGCAGCTCGCAGGAACGAGCAGCTCTGCCCAACCTCCTTCCCAGCAATGACCACCACCCTTGGTCCTTCCAAACCAGTTTCCCCATGTGCAGTTTCTCCAGCTGGCTTCAGATCCCATTGATCCCCCAAAAAAATCCAGACTAGAAATGATTTGAAAGATTTCTCCCAAGAGTTGGCTTGATCCATCCAGGGAGGAAACAAAGGCATGGCATGGCTGCAGGGTGTCAGATCAGAGCCAGGACATCTCCCAGCCAAGCTGGTGACCTCACCTCTTCACCTTAGCGCAAGTTCAGATGACAGAAGACAGCAAGAGACTGTCACACCCCAGACACCCAGACTTATCACCCCAGGCAGCAGCAAGGAAATATTAAAGGCAAAACTACTGATGTGAGCCAGGATTTGGCTCCAGGACTCATTCCCGGTGGGTGAGAGGACAATGAGTACTCGGGAGGCATCAGCATCTTTCAACACTTTTCCTCGCTCTTTACGGCTCTTGGGAAATCGCTGCCTGTCGGGGTCTTCTGGCTTCCAGATGACTGCTCCTGGCGCTGGAAGCAGACCTTGACCTTGCTCAGGTTTTGGACTTCTTTTCGGAGCTGTGCCAGCAAGCGTTGCTGAGACAGCATGCTTTCTGGACCCCCTTCTCCAAGTTGCGCTGGTAGCAGGACCGGAACTCAGAGAGGCCGACGTTGTGGGCAGCCAATGTTTGGGCTGATGGCTTGGTGAGGAGCTTCTCGGCCAGCAAGGGCTGGAGGGAGATGAAGGACTCCAGGCTGGCTTGAATGAGGATCAGCCTGGGTTTCTTCACCAGGTCAACACCCAGGACCTCGCACAGGTCCTTCACGATGTTGGCGTTCGCCATGGTGCTGCAGTCACCAAAGTGCCACCAGAGGTTAAATGCTGGCCAAGTTCTTGAGCTTGTAGTTATCCCTCTCAGGATCTCCTCCTTAATCAGGGGCAAAATGTTCAGGAAAGCATACACGACAGAGTTGAAGTCCCCTTGTTCATGACTGTCAACGCTTTCAAGAGGCTGGGAAAGGAGAGTGACCAGAGACCAAAGCCACCCAGGATGGACCTGTGGATGGTGTTGAGGTGGCACAGCAGATTCCTCAGACCGATCGCATAGACACTATTTTTGGCCATCAAGCTGGACAAATACTTCACTGGCTGAATCAGGACTGGGAATATTTTCTCTCCATCTACCACTGTCATCTGAATGCTTTCATTTTCTATAGAAGAGGAGAGGGAAGGGAAAGCGGACTGGAGAGGGAGGAGAGGCAGAACTAGTCTCTTGTTCAGTAGGAAAATAAAACTCTGATTGAGTTGCTCAGCCTCTAACAGCCTTCACCATCAATAGCAGCTGGAGCACTGATCCATCATTTCACCAATCTCCACCACTCAGTCTCACCCTCAGCTTCCAGCATCTTCAGGAGTGTCCTTCCCATCAACACTGACACCTCCTGCTCTGGGATCATTCACTCCACCAAGAACATGAAGACTTTTACAGCTTTTTGAGGGTGGACTAAGGACAGGGGCTTGAAAAGTAAAATCCACCTCACCCATGAGAGACTGGCCCATGGGAAGGAGCAGGGGAGCCCATGTTGACACAACGGCACAACGGCTGGTTAACTGGCTGAGCAATCTCACAGAAATCTCCCCATGGCCCTGTGGGCTCCACGTTCCTTCAGATGTCCTGAAACTCAAAGGCAAGGCCTCTCGAGAGCTCAAGATATTGTCCTCTCCCTTACACAGCCAAGGCCATGCCTTGAACTTCACACACCTGTCCCCGTCCCCCCGCAAAAAAAAGAGACACTGACAGATGTGGGGATCTGAGCTGGCTGCAACATGAGACCTCCCACTTAGAATCTTACTCAAAATCTTCACGTCAAAGAAGATCAGAGATCCTTGTCTCATGTCCAGTGTGTTCTGGCTGCTGATGGGAAGGCCCAGGTAGCCTTCGCTGGTGCTCTCATCGAGGATGTTGCTGAAGTCACTTAGCAGACTGGAGTCCTGGAAAAGCACACAATTTGCTTTTAATAAACGTCACAGGAAGAGCAAGGGCAGCAGCTGGGGGCACTCGTGTGCCCTGGAGGTTACCAAAGCTCAGGGGTCTCCTCAAGCCGCCTAGTAGAGGACAGTAACCAGTCCCTTTGGTTGGTCATGAAGACTTGCCTCCTCCAGCACCGCAAAACAAAGTGACATCCATACTCCATGCACGTCCACATGGGATGGCTCTTTCGGATCCTCCCGACCAGCTTTCTGCTCAAAAGTGACAGAAAATTTGGGGCTACCCAACATCTCCCCTCTGACTCTGAGTCAAGGGCCTTATCCAGCAAACAGCAGGAAGGGAAGGGAAGCTGCCCATTTCTAAAACCTCTTCTGAAGAGCTGGTCACCAGTTTTTGGTCATGCAGACTGTCACCGGAACTGCTCGATGCTGCAAAGTAACAACAAACCCCATCCTTCCATAGCCTGAAAGAGGAGGTGAGGTTTTGGACTGCATCTTCTTGCTGGCCTTCATTTTGGCTGCTCACCACCTTGGCATCACCAAGATGGTATCTACCAAGGTCCCCAAGCTGCTGGGCAGCCCAGTTCCCCCAGAAGGGAAGGAGAGCTAGAGGGCATTTATTTTGGCACTCAAGAATGATTTCACAAGTTCCTTGCCAGGCTCTAAGAGGGATTATGGGATGGTCTGGAAGCACCAAGTGGTCCAGTCTTCATGGCTTAAACACTGAGCAATGCAGGGCCAAGCACTGAAAGCCCTTCAGCTGCACTCACCATTGACTCACCCTCAGTGCCGTCCTCCTCAAAGCTGTCCAAGCAGAGAATACCGCTATCTGCCAAGGCAGGAAAGACATGTCACCTTTTGGATGCAGGGATGTCCACTCCTGCAGTGAGTGCCACAGCCGATGGTCCCCCGATCGGCATCACCAACCGTGCCGAGAGGTGACCCAGGACAGCCAGCAAGGTGGGTAGAGAGCAAGCAGGGAGCAACCCTGCCCTCAGGGTCCACCTGAAAAAGGACTGATTCCCCCTCCAGCCACAGATACAGGATACACACTGGGCAAGACCCTATGGGTGAGAGAAGACCAGAATGCAGCATCACATAGCCTAAGAGTATGCAAGCAGTTGAAGGAACAAAGTCTAGTTCTCCATCAATCTCCACCAAACATCTTGTCTTTGAGCAAGACATAACTGTCCCCCTGAGAGGTCTATGGAGATGCTGCAAACTGCCCTGCCTCGATGCCTACACCCCACAAAGTCTACTCGTGGCTTCACCGCTCTCCACACCGCTTACCTGAGTTGTGCAACCCACCATTGCCATCTGGCACGTCTTCCAGCAGGCTGTCCTCCTTGGCAAGAGTCATGGGGGACACCGAACAGCTGGTCCCAGGCTGGTCCGAGCAGCTTGGCTGCTGCAGCACTGTCTGGTTCCACCTGTCATGGCTGTCTTCAACCTTCATCATCTTCACCAGCGACATCAGGACATTCGCATTTTGGACTTCCTCAACCCACCATTGCCATCTGGCACGTCTTCCAGCAGGCTGTCCTCCTTGGCAAGAGTCATGGGGGACACCGAACAGCTGGTCCCAGGCTGGTCCGAGCAGCTTGGCTGCTGCAGCACTGTCTGGTTCCACCTGTCATGGCTGTCTTCAACCTTCATCATCTTCACCAGCGACATCAGGACATTCACATTTTGGACTTCCTTCCTCTTTGCAGGGGTGGAAGTGGAGACTTAAGTATGCAAAGAGCAGCCCAGTGTGAGCAGCCCTGTGTGGTCAGGGATGGAGATGTCCTTTGCCAAACAGGCTTGACCACACAGGTTTGTCCCTGCCCAAAGCAAGTGCTCCGCTTGCCCAGGTGGTCTCTGCTGCTCTGAGGTCACCCAGCACCATGTCCTCATTTTGAGCATGAAGCCCCTGGCTATCCTGGGCTGTGGCCACTCAAACCACCTTGGTCAAGGTCCCCTCTCCGCCTGACAAAGGTCAGGAAAACTTTCTGCTTTGCTTAACAGCTGCAAGGCAGAAGATGGGAACCTCCTCTTCCTGAGCTGGGGGAATAAATCATCTCTATCTTCTTGCTTCAGCCCTGAGGCTCCCACGCTCTGCAGGGCTTGCAGGCAGGGCTAAGCCCTTCTGATCCCAGGCTGGGGTGGCTGGGGATGTGCTCTGCAGGGGGGTAGCCTGGGGGTCCCAGTCCCAGTCCTGTGATGACGGTTTTGTCCCAGGCAATGGCACACAGGTCTGATGCTAAAGTCCTTCATGCACTATAGGACTGGAAACTAGAAGGGAACTTGCCTTCAGCATCGTTGAAGGCCACTTCTGCTTGAGTGGGGCTCTATGCTTCTTGCGGGAGATGTGTTTGGGGGCCCCAAATCCATCACAACCAGTCACAGCATCTCTCCCCTGCCAGCCCTGGATGTGGGCAGGGCAGGGCACGGTGCAGG
>NW_009612856.1:1256-1518 GCF_000690535.1 Cariama cristata | reverse complement strand
CTCGATGCTTGGAGTTTCTCCGTGTCCCCCCCGCTCTCAGTCCATGGGTTGGATCAGGGGAAGCCTCCTGAGATATTTGGGTTCCTCCTGAGATATTTGGGTTCCTCCCCAAACAGAATCCACAGCACCCACCTGGGTTCTTCTCCCCAACCCTCTTCGGGTTCCACGTATCTCCCCAGGGTTGTCCTCCAACCATGCTGGTCCTCATTATCTACATCCTGACCTTCGTCGTGGGCTTCCCGGCCAACGCCTTCACCTTCGC
>NW_009612856.1:0-1074 GCF_000690535.1 Cariama cristata | reverse complement strand
CTTCTTGGCGGCCCTCAGCGTTGAGCGCTACCTTGGCGTCGTCTTCCCCCTCCAGTACAAGGACCGGAGAAGACCAGGGCGGGCGATGGCCGCCAGCGTTGTCCTTTGGCTCTTGGCCTGTTCCCATTGCTCCGTCGTCTTTGTGGCCCAGTACTATGGTGGGAAGAACTGGCCTACAACCAATAGGTCCACGGTCGTCAACTCTGATGACTCCACAGCCAATGGGTTCAAGCCTGGTAGCTCCGAGATGTCCAACGCTGATGGCTTTGACCTCAACGGCTTGACCATCACCAGTCCTGATGACTTTAACCTCAGCAGCTCTAAGATCTCCAGCCCTGACGTCATCAATTCCAAGGTCTTCAAGACCTCCAACCCTGGTGACTCCACGGACAACAGTTTCATCCCCCATGGCTCCAAGACCACCGACAGCAACATCTCCCCCCACAACAGCTCCAGGTTCTCCAACCCCAGCACCCCCAAGGCCTCCAACCCCAAAATCTCCACCGCCAACGGTGCCAACCTCCAGGACATCTCCCAGCCCTCCAACATCCATGATTGCCCCAACACCACCACCATCTACAAGTGCTACGATGACTTCTCTGAAGACCAGCTGAGCTTTGTCCTCCCGCTACGCCTGGAGCTCTTCCTCGTCCTCTTCCTCCTGCCCTTCACTGTCACCGTCTTCTGCTACATCAACTTTGTGCGGGTCCTCCTCGCCCGACCAAATATCCCTCTGGAAAGGAAACAACGGGCTGTGGGCTTGGCCGTGGCCACCATGGTCAACTTTGGGGTGTGCTTCGCGCCCTACAACATCTCGCACGTGGTGGGCTTCATAGAGAAACGGAGTCCGGATTGGAGGGTCTACGCTTTGCTCCTCACCAGCCTCAACGCCGCTCTCGACCCCGTCATCTTCTACTTCTCCTCGACGGCGGTGCAGAGGGCCATGGCTGGGGTGGTGGTGGCCGTGTGGGGCAAGTTACGGGTTGCGGTGGGGTGGTGTTATGGGGCTTGTTCTGCTGAGGCCTCCCGAGATGAGGCTGAGGGTTCATTGACATGAAGATTTGAGGGGTGGGG
>NW_009612855.1:283-553 GCF_000690535.1 Cariama cristata | reverse complement strand
GAAGAAAGAGAAACCCCTGGAAGATGATGAATCCCGAAAAGTCCTGACGAAGGGCCCCCGGGCCGAGCTCGCAGGTGCTCCCGAAGCTGTGACATGTGAGTGGCACGTACAGCTCCGGACACCTCTGGGTGCCCGTGCTTCGGGCTCCTGCCATCTAATCAGTAAGAGGGCTCATTAAAACAGGCAGGGAGCTGTGGTGGTGGGAAGGTGTCTCCTCCTTGCTCTGCTCTTCCCCACATCAAAGCCAAAGGCTTTAACTGAGCGTGAGTC
>NW_009612855.1:0-221 GCF_000690535.1 Cariama cristata | reverse complement strand
GGCTGGAGGCAGAGGAGGAGGAGGGTGGGCGACTGGAGGAGCTCTCGGTCATGTTGGGGTCCTGCTGGGATGCCATGGTGGGAGAAGGGACCAGTCCCTGGGGGAAGGAATCAGCTGCTGTATGGAGCATCCCCCAAAACCACAGCGGGAGAGAGGAGAGCCCCGGGCAGAAGGGGCTCCGTGGTCACAGCCTCAGGAGGGGGGTGCAGCAGCCGTTTGGT
>NW_009612854.1:26212-44143 GCF_000690535.1 Cariama cristata | reverse complement strand
CCCAAGTGGACTCATACCCACGGAACAGACTCGAGTGCAAGACGCAGAGCCGGTCGTCATCCAGGCACAAGCACAGCTATCCCGGCTCAGATATCTGCCTTGGGGCTCTGCCGGGACAGTCACCAGCCATAATCAGAGGTGGTTATTAACACCACAAAGCAATACTAAGTATCTCCCATTTAATTCTGCGCTTCACAGCAGTGTCTAAATACTTCGACAAAAAAAGAAGCTCAACTTGTTCTGAAGATACCTTAATATTTTCATGCAGATCTATTTTTCTTCACTAGATTCTCTTGTAATTTAAAAACAATTGACTAGATGGGAAGAAAACAATCTTTATAGCAAAGAATAAAAATCTCATCATGCCAGGAACCAGTCTCCCTTGACCTTGTAATTATGACCATATGTAACCACGAGAATAATACATGGTTGACCATGAGCTCAGCTCGACCCATTAACTATTAACACAATGTTTTCATACCTTTCTTCCTGAAGCCACTCTTTAAAGGAGCTTTATGATAGCTATTCATGCAGCAGTGAATTGCACTTAATGAAACCATGCATCTCACCCCAGCATCCAGATTTTTGTTATTGACTTCAACCATAAATCTTTACCTATTTTCCCCTAGGGTAAAGTATTAAGGAATCTTTTTCTTAACCAAAATGATGACTTAGAAGATATACCTTTTATATAAAATGCGTACAAGGAAGAGCTCTTTTCCTGTGACACGTTTTTATTTGTTAACATAATTTGACAGTCTTATTCCTGAGTGCAATAGTCTGAAGACGTAGATGCTAAGCAGCGCTATAATTAGCACGTAATTTGCTCTAAACTTCACATTCCAAAATAATGAGATACACAGATGGAAAAACTGCTGGACTGACAGAAGGGATAGCAAAGAGCTCCCAAACAACCTCGGCCAGGCTGCTGGCCGTAGAGCAGGTCTCCTCCAGCATTTGGGAAGTCAGTGTGAATTAGTAGGCTCACAGCAGTGTTTTCCACCACGGGTGCCTGGGATGGCTCAGTTTAAGCTTGTCAGGCTCACACAAGACCAGCATCCCAAGGCAGGCTCCTGTGCTGTTTCGAAGCAGAGGACCTGCAAGGCGTAGACAACAGAACAGCATCGCTGCTCGTGCGGTACCTTCAGGATGCGACCGCGCAAAGAGACACAGGAGCTCGGGAGCGGTTACCTCAACCAGCTCTGAACAAGCCCCATGCCAGCCAGAAGTAATTAAGCACAGAACATTGGCCTTTTCACCTTGCTATTGTTTTAATTGTTTTGTAGAAAAGACAGGCCTTCCTCCATCTCCCTCTTCAATCAGCTCTACTGTACAGGAGGCCTCCTTGGAAGGAGAGAGGAAGGTGGAGCTAATTCAATCTCTTGATGGGCCATTTGAAAATAAAAGGGATCTATAAACATAGTAGCACATTATATGTGTTTTGTCATGAATATTTATACATTTATGTATTTCATGTGAATTATGCTAATTAAAGTAGCCTATGAAGTTTATCAGATGAAAGCCCAAAGATCAGAGGGCATGGTGTCTTTTGGGAAGGGTACGCTCTGCTTTCCTGTGTCAAAGTGCACACAGTCTAAAGTAGATCAGTTCAGTCACTTTCAGAACTTCTGTAAAGCCTTTAGACAACTCAGTCGGTTTTAAAAGCACTCGCTGTGATGTACAATGGTCTGTTGAAATCCCCAGGTTTTTGACTCAGACTTGTTGTTTATATCTAAATTACTTTTCTTCATTAAGCTCAAACTTTAATTCCCAATATATTAAATTTGTGTTGTTGAAAACAATAAGAAATAATTTTTTTATTGGTTTTGTTCCTACAATTATTAGATTAAGGATGTCATTAAAAAGTTGTCAAGACTTATTGTAGATATAGTTTGGTAGTTATAAACAGACCAGTTTTTTCACACCAATTTAGAGAGGAAAAAAATTCACACTGCATTTGATAGCCCCATATCAGTCCATTGTGTCTTATTAGAAGTGCTGCTTTCCTAACGGGTGAAGCAAACTTGTGGGAAGAGCAGTGCTGAGGCTTGGACATGCTCATGGTGCTCCTCGAACACTTCAGACACTGGACACTAGATAGGGGGTTTGGTCTCTGTTCTCCCTCCCCCTTTTACTAGTGTATGGTGTACAGAAGTAAATCTAACAGTAAAAGCCTCACTGTTTTAATCCATTAGAATCTAGCCTGCTTTTGCTTCTGGTGAGTATCAATGGGAACACAGGAGTTGTTTGCCATAAAATAAGCAAGCTCGCCTTTTCCAAAAGAGATTTCCTTACATTCAAAAGGATGCTCAACAGCTCATATAAAATAAAGTAACAGTGCACACAGGGCGAGATCTGGTAGGAATCATCTTGTGTTTTATCTCTGAGTAGAGAAATACTTGATAAATATTTATATTGAAATTCCCAAGTGCCTGAAAAGCTTTGGGGCCATAATTTTAATACGCACAAACACATAATATGCATACTATGTATAAACACATGCAGACTTTTTTTAAGCCAAATGCCTAAACTTGACAGTTTGCTGCAGAGGTAAGCAGAGATCATGATTATAAGGCTCTAAAAATAAATCTTTTAAGTGATATGTTAGACCTAACCCACTCACAACCTCTCACAGGCATGGCAAGCACCAGAAACCCAAGGAATAAACATGAACGAGAAGTGGACAACACACTCTCTAAATCCAGGGGCAAAAAAAGTTTCCTTTCTCTCAAAGCGCGCTTTAAGGTCTTCTAACATCTCCCAGGCGTTGTAACAAACAACGCTTAATATGTTTGTCAACAAATGAAAGTTTATGGAGAAACTCATCTGAAAGCAGCAAGTTTAGCCGACAATTCTCATTCCCACTTGTTCTATCGATCCAGTGACTCCTGGCAGAGATCGGCATTGCCAGGAACACACGGGAACCATTAGCTGCCAGCCTCGCGGGGCTTCAGCCCCGTTCTTATCTATCGGGTAAAACAGACCACGCTTGACCTGCCCAACGCATGGACTTTTATCCAGTAATCCCCACACCAAGCCAAGTAAGAACTCTTTTCCCCTAAGCACACTTGCACCATCTGTGAAAGGCAGATAACACACAGAATTAACTAATAGCAAATTAATTGTCAAAGTGTATCTCTCCCATCCCAAACGAGAGCATTTTAGGGTAAAGAATAAGCTAGTTAGATATACGTTCAAAACGTTATTGTTAGGTGTAGATCCTATCTCCCAGGTGGAACACAGATTGCTCATTTGTAGAGCTGGCTTGCTGAAGAACAAGTTCCTGACATTTTTTTGTTATTATTTTTACAGCTATTTTCACAAAGCTTGGGTTGGTAAGTAGAGCAATTTGCATAGCAGGTTTGGATGGGGTTGCTGTATCCCTCTGCAATACAGTTTCAAGCATTTAGAAAAGCAGGACACAAGTGCAGCTAAGTAGTCGTGCCCTACTCCATGCAATTTTAAACATACGTTGTGCAACAATCTCTCATTAGCTGGTAAAGCATAGCCGTTAGAAGCACTGCCTGCACCTTTAGCTTCTTTGTCTTCAATCACCGAGATGCGTGGCATTTCAAAAAGTCAAGTGGGGAGGATTACTCAGCTGAGAAAAATATCTTTGCAGTACAGAGATTGCAAATACCAGTTTGAATGGGAAGCACACTCACAAAGAAGGGCAGAGCAGAAATCATTCTCTATTTGTTTCTATTATAAAAAAAGGAAGAGGACCATAAGCACCACGTATCAAAATGGAGAGATTTATCGGATGGCAATACGAGATTACAAATGCTTTTACTACAAACGAGCACGCTGCCTCAGAAGCAACAGCATGCCTTCAGTAAACTACTCATTAATGGCTAACATCTCCCTTGCTTTACGTATTTTGGCAGGAGGAAGATTATCCTCTGTACCTGGTGGTGGGTCACAAAGGGACCCGGGGCAGTGGTCATTCAGGCAGCGGCCCCCGTGCCCATCAGGGCAGCCAGAGCCAGCGAGAACATCCCCACAGGTCTGAGCTTCATTATCACACGGAAATACTTCAGAAGAGTTGCCTGAATTTTACTTGCATCAATGAACAGAAAAAAAAAATAATGATTTGAGACAATGAAAGTATAATCAGAAAATCAGTTCATGTCCAATGTTTTAATTTCAAGGCGCCAGCACTGTCCTGTTTTGCACTGAGATTCATCAGTAACTGGGAATAAAAAGCTAGAGGACCACTTGTTGCACCCAATTCCAAATCAATTCTGAATAAATCTACTTGACGTCAGTTATTTATCCTTTATGACATGTCTGCAGTAATGACCAAATTGAGATCATAGCACGTGCGTATGTGATTCCTGGACTCTGTATCACCTAAATTCAAATCAATATATCTCTCTGAATGCCACCAGATTAAACCAGGAAAGGAACAGACCAGCATTTTATAATCTTTCCAGCAAAATGAACAATGTTTCAGCCAGCACACACATCCCTCACGTGTTTATGTAACACAATTACATTCCAAAACACAGCCTCAATCCTACCTTTTTTTTTTTAATAAGAGGAGATAGTTTTCATTTTACTTACATCTCTCATTCATGCATAGTGACAAAGACTTCCTTTAAGCAAGGAAAGGGCAGTTTGAACATTATTCATTATTCAGAACCCTTCCGAGCCCCCAGACCGATCCAGCCAGCACAAAAAACTGTAGGTGTACACGGCACTCACCCTCCAGAAGTTTTGAGCAAGTTTCATTACTTTACATCCTTTATTTCCACAGTTGCATCTTGCTCCAGCGCAAACCCCCCAATTTATTACTTCTACTAACATTAACACCCTGCAGCTCTTTCCCATTTGGGGCTGAGATGTTAAAAGAACAGAGCAGAGCTCTAAGCACCCCTCTCCTCCTCCTCGCTCCTGGAGAGGGGCGGCCCCACTGCCTGCTCTGGGCTGATGCGCAGCACCTGGGGCCAGCCAGGGCTTCACCTGGCACTGGCTAGGGCAAGGGGGCTACTGGCCCTCATGCGGCTACCACCTTCACAGGCAGTCAGGGCTAAATGGCAGAGGCAAAAGCAGAGTGTGGGTATTATATGTTTGCCTGCCTGCCTGCCTGCCTGCCTGGGTGCTGCTTGCCACCACTCAGCTGTAGCAGGGATACTTCACGTTACTGCAGGGGCTGTTGCTTTTTACTGCTTTTTTCACACATTTCTCTGGTAACACCCTGCGGAGGGGCTCGTGGGGAACAGCGGGTGGGCAGAGGGCAAGAGCGATGGCAAGGAGATGCCAGCACCTCTCGCTGGAGCAAGCACGTGGTGTGGTGGCTCTGGGTCAGTGGCTTTGCTTCAGAAGGAGGAGGAGGAGAGAGAGGAAGAGGAAGGGCAAAGGCTCATCCAGGGTGCATCTTTGGAAAGCAGAGCAGGAGCAGGAGCAAATCGAGTGTGTAGGCACATGAAAGGGTTAATTAGCAGCTGCTGGTAGTTACCCTCTAATGTGTGCCCTGAGAAAATAACAATTATTTTGGCACTGAAGGTGCAGGGTGGTGATATAATGCTTCTACCTTCTCCTTTGTTAGCTGATGGAAATGTTACACAGATGTATTTCTGGAACTAATTGAACTCATCCCGTTCTCTCAGCTTGCTTGTGCGGTTTAAATAAGCCTCCCATTAACTCAGTTGCTTTCTTAATCTAGCACTAGGCTTTTAAATACTGTTACTCTTAACACAGCGCTGACTCCGCGGTGAACGGCTCTGCTCCCTAGGCACAGTACCGTATCGATAATGCGATTTAAGCCCTGATGCACGTACCTCCGATACCCTGATATGCAATTTGAAAGGCTGTTACTTAAAAGGTTCAGGTTGCTGGAAAAATAATTCAGTGAACAGACGAAGAGTGATCTTTTCCAACAGCAAAGTCACCTCAGCAGTCGCTGGCCCTGATCCCCTCCGTGGGATGCTGCTGCCCCCCCCATGGCACCCCAGCTCTGCTACCCAGAGTTATGTGCAGCAGAGGCCCATCAAAGGGTGTGAGTATCCTTTTAGGATAATGATGCCAGGTAAATAAAATGCTTGACCTGCTGTAAACCCAATGGTTATCACAGAAAGCTATAATTTAAACTTGACCCTAACAGCTGGATAAAAAAAGTAGCAAATAGTAGGTCCCAAAAGCTGATGACTTGTAGAGGAATGAACTCCACCTGGTACAAGATGTAAAATGCATTACATTATGTGTCTGACATGAAAAAAAAAATAATTATTTTAGAAGCCCCCCTGGGTCAATGACTTCCCAGGCAGTGGGAGATGACGGTGGCTCATGTCCCTCCCAAGGGACACTGGGGGGTGAAGAGAAGCCGCCATCCCCCTGACGAAACATAACACGAGGTCTTCCAGGATTTTCACCCATTTATGTACCTTTTTCTCCCTTCCTCGTACGCTGAATAGGATGACCATGCAAACTAGCACGTTGTCCCATTCAGCCCTCTGAGTAACATCTAACTAAGAGGAAGGCAGTGCCCACCAGGAGGGCCCCGTGTTTGCCCGGAGCGGATGGCCCCGTCCCAGGGAGCAGCCCCAGCTTTGGGCACGCGTGATGGCCGAGCGCTTCCCTGGGGCCGCTGCGTGCCGGGCAGGATCCCGGCGTTTCGCACAGCATCACACTCGGGTTTGTAATTGACGGTTTTCTTGCGAGCGTTTCCCAGCCAAATCAAGAGATTGTTCTCCAAAGACAGGCAGCTGGGTAAATGTCAAGAGCTCAAAAAGTAAATTATAGTGCAAACAGGTTTGATATTTCTATGAAATGAAAGTTAAGCAGATTTCTTTTTAAATACAGAATTTTATTTAAAGCAAGTGAAAACCTTCTATTGTGACCTTTATGAGATTCCAAACAGTGACAAATTTGGTCATTACAAATAACCTTTTCCTAGCAAGAGCCTTTCCAATGGGGACTTCCTTGTGGTAATATATGTAAATTAATTTCCAATCTACAAAACAATAAATAATATAAAAATCTTCTAAGATACCTATTCTACAGTAAAATATGAGTAATGAAAAATCAACAAAAAAGACAGTACTGCTTTAAAGGGCCACCGTGGAAGATTTTATTTTGTACCGCAGCTTTCTGGGAAGCCAGTTCTGTCGCTCCTCTACTATTTCAGCAGTGAATAAGTATTCCAGGATTTGCCTTGCTATTTGTCTATATGATTAACCCGAAGGTGAGAATGAGATCATTAACCTGGAATTACTTGCATGTTTAAAGCTCTCATCACGCCTGTAGTGCCTTGTTAGCCAACCTAAAAATATCCCCAATTTTTCATTTTTCTTTTAACTTTACACTGACAAACATTATTCTATACATGCAAATTAGAAAGAAAAATCAATGATCACTAAATGAAACCTGAAACTCTGAGTAATTAACCCATAGAGCACCAAACCATATCTCATGATGCAACCATCAAAGTAATGCAGTGCTTTTTGAGATAAACATTATCCTTTTAGCAATGCACACTTAAAATTTGTTCATGTTTTTCATGAGCACAAGTCCTGTAGTGGCATTCTGCTGTGAACCCGCAGGGACAGAAAACAAGAGGCAGCCTTTGCCAGTCGATCTGCAGCTGCATCGTCTGCTGCCTTATCAGACACGCGGCCGGCCGCTGCCCAGCCGGAATGGGAAAGCGGGTTATTTTTCCTTATCAGAGTAGCTGTGGCATTTGCTGCACTTCAGATGAGAGCTGTGGTGTAAGCTGGGGCTGAGATGTTGCTTGCAGGTGGTAAATGTACAGGATTTACCCTGCCTGCTTTACCCCATAAAAAAAGGAGGCCATGACAACCTGCTCCCACTTTGAAATAGCTCCTAGAAATAAAATTGGTCTCCTTGGAATAAGCAGCGTGGAGAGAAGAACTGAGCCAAGGCTGAGCACCAACAAGCCAGCTCCTCAGTCTGAGCTCCCCCCCCTCCTCTGAGCAGCATCCTCTGGGCTGCCCAGCCCAGGGAGGTCCCCACGGGGGAGGATTGATCCGGGGAGGGGACAGGAAGATGTCCTGTGCCCTGGGGATGCCGCATGAGGATGCAACTGAAGATGAACTGTCCAGGGATGCAGGTCCTGGTTGTTACTGAGCCTTGGGGAGCTCGGGATCCCACCTCCCATCTTTTGTGCAGAAAACAGGCACCCCAGCATGTGGAAGGAGCTGGGCCTTAGCTTAAATGGGACCTCAGGCTCTCTAGCATCCTTGTGGCTAAACGGCACTTCGGAATGCTTCAGGCAGAATAGCTTTCCCCAAGCACATCAATCTGACTGTGGTGTTCCCCTGCCTGCGAGCAGCAGGGAACACAAATCCCACCGGACAGCAAAGACATAAAAAGGGTGGACAAATAAACCTGGGTTTCTTTCTCCCCAGACCACTTCATGTCTGAGCTGGTCCCACTCCCACTCATCCCCAAGACCTCATTGCCAGCACTGCCCAGCCTGAGCAGAGAGGGATGTTTCATCTGCTGAAATGCAGCATTTATGGCTCAAATGCAGTCAGCCAGGGGACACAGCACTAGCAACAGAGTGCAGACACCCCAAGTAGATGCTGGTTTTAGTTGGAGCCAATTAGGAAGGATGAGCACTGATGTGGGGTGAGAAGCATCATCTCCTGCCCCGCGCAGGGTCTCCCACCCCGGCACAGCGTTCGGGAGCAAGGGTGCAGCCAGGCTGCTGTTTCATTTCACGTGCGTTGCAGCTGGAAGTCGAAGGTCTGGAAGGTTTGGAAGGTCTGACCACCCACAAACCCTTCACATGTAGCGTCCTCACATGCTGCCATCTCAGGTATTGCTTTTAAAGGTCCTAATTTATTTTTCACATATAATTGTGGTGGCGACTTCGTGGTCCATATCCTTGCTCTGCATATTGCATCTATCTATTTAAAATGCAGGGACAGAAGCTGTTGTAGGAGGCAACAAAGACCATGAAGGCCCGTGCGCAGATGACAGAAGAGGCAACACAAACTTATGATTCTTCACTGTGGTCCCTATAGTTAGAGTACCACATTGCCTTTTTGCTGTACTTTGAAACAATTTTCGTTAGTTAGGATTAAAAAAACTGTCTAAATGTGACAGTACATTTAAAAATATTGGTAATAAATTCTTTCATCTTTCATACTGTGTCATAAGTATAGCCTTTGGTTTACATTCCCTAATAAGATGTAGCATTTGCTATTTAATTGTATCTAAAATAGGAAATACAATATCTGCTCCATTATTGGAAAAAGCAGGATATAATGAAGACTAACATATTAGAAAGTTTCTGCAGTACACTTCAACTTATTCAATTTAATTAAGAAATTTAAAGATTGTCATTTCAGGGTAAGTGTCATGTACTTCTATGAAATCAAGAGGTCAAATGTTCAAGGACATCACACAGATGATCCGACTGCATTTTTGGAGTTGCTTTCCAAATCAAGCTCCCTGCTCCCCTGTTAGACCAAATCCTTTTGCAAAGTCTGAAGAGTTTCATCATTGAAGAATAAACAGGCTTCTGAATCCACAATAAAATTAACAAATAAAAAATGCTGAAATAATGGCATTAGCATGCAGGAGATGGACATCACCAGGTGAACACCGCCTGTAGACAGGAAGGTATTTTTCAGACTAGGGCAGCTGTTAAAAGCAATTTCTGTCTGCAGAGCAATACGGTGGTTAATTCCCGTCTTTAGAGGAGCTGTCTTGTGTCAGGCGGGGGGAGAAGCTGCCTGTTGACTCACGTGCCTTTCCTATCGCTGGCGGTTCTGTAAGTCACAGAACGAGGGAAGGGAGGGGAAGGGAAGGGAAGGGAAGGGAAGGGAGCCTCCCCAGTACTACCCAAGTCCCCAGAGGAGGTTTCCCAGTGCAGCTGTTGGAACAGGAGCCCCCTCGGCACTTGGACGATGGCTGCAGAGCTGGGGAGTGGGTGCAGGTGATGTCTGCTGGAGATAAAAGACCTGAGAGTGTTTGGCACAGCTTGCAGTCCATGAAGCTCTGTCAGGGGCTCTGTAAACAAGAGCTCCTTAGACAAATAAGATGAAAGAAGTAATCAGTGCATAAATCTCCTCACACCAAGACATTAGAGGCAAAATATTTATTAAAGAGCAATACAGTTTTCTAGCTCGAGATGATGCATGGCGCATGGAAGACATCACTTGAATAAACACTACAGCAGCATCTGCAAAAGCAACACGATTATCATCAATCTGTATTTCAAAAGAATGAGCGATGCCTCTATGGCCAGGTGCTCCTGTTAATAAGAAATCCTTCTGTGGAGCATTAAGTTTAAAAATAAATATTGGGACATTTATGTCTGTGCATTTCCATCAGATAGACTAACCAGAATCAGATAAATAAATAAAGGTGGGCAGAGAGGATCCGTATCAGCAAGTAGTGAAAACTGAGCCCTTGTTACTGGAAAAACGGAAGCTATTGGGGTTAGGGGAATACTAAAGAGCCCTGAACAAAGAGCCCTTGGGGAGCTACATTACCTGAGCAGAATACCTCAATGCATAAAACACAAATTGAGACCTGTTAAGTAAATAAGAAAGCTATGTAAACAGGGAGACAGGTGGTCCAGCAAGGTGTTCCCATCGATCGAGAAAAGCCTCCCCACCCGACGCACGACACGCAGCCCAGCAGCGCGGGAGCACGCAGCCGGACCCTGCTGCTGTAGAGTTCTTACAGGAAGCAGAAGAAGTGTTTCATGGGGAAAGGGGAAGAAAGGAGCCAAGCAAGCCACCCATCTCTGAGCAGCCACAACGCAAGCTAAACACATACACGAGCTGAGGGCATTACAAACACTACAGCCCCAAGAAGCTGGAATCCAAAGACCACCCAAGGACCTGGTGTATGTCAGCCCAGTCCCCACTGCCGAGGAGCTCCTGAGCAGCCGTGTGTGGGGGTGCACCGGGGCGGGCGCAGCAGCTTGGTCCCTTTGGGTGCAATTACAGTTTTTCTCCTTTGCTACCGAACTTCAGGGACTGCAGAACTCTCCAATTCAATAATAACTTCATACACTGACAGCAACGGCGCAATAGAAGTTGAAACTTTTGGACATTGATGTCTGGTTTATGGACCCATAAAACCAGTGATCCGTAAGACAAGCCGCCCTAGTTTCAGGTACCATGTGCTATCTGCACCTTATTAACTTCACCTTGAACTCCCTCTAAAAGAAAGCTCTGCAATAGTTGCTTGCCTTTCTATGTCTGCTGTTGCAAGTCTGACAAGGCAGTAGCTTATTTCAGTATATTTTTACAACTGAACTTTAAGACCAATGTTCCGAAATCTATGTAAGACTCCCTGTTTTTCCTTTAGGAGTCTAACCACCAGGTGAGAAAAAGTTCAGGATGGAGAAGCCTAAGAGCAAAAAGTAATTGAAGTCATGCTTGGGGAAAAAGTTCTCTAGGTCACTCTGCTTTGGCAGGGGGGTTGGACTGGATGATCTCCTGAGATCCCTTCCAACCTCGACCTAGCTGTGATTCTGTGAAAAAAAACCCACCACTTCCTTTTAAATAGCATAATTCCTGCCTCTTGGGGTTCAAAAATTGATCTCCAATTGCCCATGCCTCCCTCAGATTGCTGCTTTGATCATCGCAGCCCACTGCTCAGCATCTTCCACCTCCAGGGCTTTCCGACTGGAGCCAAGCTTGATAGAGGTTGAAAGAAATGATTACTATTTAGATGCAGTTCCCTATTTTTTGAGTGCCATCGGTGTCCTTGAAACTGTTCAAAACCAATAAAGGAAATCTTTGCCATGAACTCTGCCACTTCATAAACAGACGCACAAAATTGTTCATTAATTTAGGTGAGTCAGAGGATTAAAAAATTGTTTTAGTTAGCTTGCATAGCGACATTATTGTTCTCTTATCTATTTCAGTTTGTGTGAAGATTAAGGGAAAGCAGACCTGAATTAAAGCATTTCACAGAAGAAAGGACTTGGAGAAAGAGGAATTCCCCAATTGTCTGGCTTAGTTCAACGGTCAGTTGTTTTTGCTTTGTCTTCATCATTCTCCAAAAATATTTTTATCACCCACTTAATAAGTGTTGGAGATGCATCTCCTCTACTCGTCCTTCTTTTCCGTTCCTTCTTCTGTTTTCCCCTTAACATTTTCTTCCTCTGTTCATCATTGTCATTGTGACAAATAGAGTTTTGCAGATTAAATTACTTTTCTTGTTATAATTCCAGTACCATAAGAATGTTAATTAGGGTTGCTTATGTTTCAGAAGCTATTTAAAATGTACTGTAAGATCATACACTATTCTTCACCTCAGTATGCAACTCCCACTATTGCTGGTAAAAAAAAGTTCCTAAGATTTGAAGACTGGATTTTTATTTTCTTTTTTTTTTTTTTTACTGTGGGTAGTATAAAAGGAAACAAAGTTTACCTTTCCAACTTAGGGTCTGTCAAAGTGCCTCTGAAAGTCATAAGCACAAAAAAATCAGGTCTTCCTACAGCTCTGCTGGAAATTTCCATCCCTGTCTTCTCTACAGGGGCTCGTCATCACCAAAGGTTTTGTGGAATAAAGGCAGTAGATGCTTTGCAATTACAGCTTGCCAAAACCTGGATTTTTTTTTTTCTCTGAAGGAAGGACTAGCTTTTGGAAATATTCTCACTCCATGAAAACGTCCCATGCCAAAATAAAATCTTTGATTGCATTTGAGGGAAAGGGAATGTCTTGTGGGATTTTTTGGGGGGTGTGGGGTTATAATGACTTTTTTCCCAGGACAGGGAGCATCTCTTTCCGTGTGCTCCTGGCTCGGCTCTCCCAGGAGCTCTGCCTTCGCAGACTTGGCCGGTCCTGCTACCTACTACCTGCTACTGCTCGGTGTTCGCAGCTCTCTGCTCATAGGGATTGATGTCTCTGCCTCGCAGTGATGGAAGATAAAACACTATCACTGACCTTGCCGTAAGTGGTTTAACGTGGCATGCCGAGAAAACAGGTGTTTATATAGCAGGAAAATCGTCATTAAAGTTGATAGCGTTCTTCCATTGCTTGACCAAATGGATTCCTGAGGGCTGGCATGGCAAAGCCTTGTTCGATATGGGCGGCTAGATAAGGGGCAGAGAAGTAGTGAAGTATAAACAATTCGGCAAAAAAGATATAATGGCAGAAAATGAATTAAAATTATACCTGGCCATTTCCATGAAATGGAGAAGAATGGTATGTATGATACAACTCTGCGCTTGAAAGCAGGAGTGCATTTGCTGTCATTATTCTCGTAAGCTGAACAGCATAAAACAAGATATACTAATGGCAACGCTTCTGACAGTAGCTGAAATTGCCCGCAGCACCTCTCCCTACTTCACCTGGTAGTGTTATGTAAAATTAAAAGACTGGCTTGAGGAAATCTACTGGGGATTGTTCCTACTGAGTAGGAGAGAGAAAGGAAATATTCGCCTAGTTTTTTTTCCTTCCTTTTTCTTTTATAAGAGAACACAGAGTAATGCTATATGGGAAGGATGTTACTGTGACATTGCTGAGATGTGCTGGAAAAAAAGATATATTCATATAAATTATTTATGATTAATGTATTATATTTTACCAGAGCATTTTAAATATAGAGATTTCAGTATTTCTTAACATTATTATGGAGATGTAAAAAAAGCATCAGCAGCAAATACCTGCTGCTAATAACCAGGTGGAGCATGCAGAGAAGTTTATTTGGGTGAGAAAAGGAGGAGACTAGAAAACCCCAGGGACACATTTGCAGTATCCCACTTGTGGCACATCAGGGGCTTTGGGGTCTGCCATCCAGTGTTGCTGTCAGCTCCCAAAATCCCATCTACGCTCTTGGTTTGAATCTGTTCTTGTAAAAACACACATATTTCACAGCAATTGGAAAGGTTAATAGAGTTATCCATGACTCTGATTTTTTTTTAAAAGAAGGATAATTAACTACATATGTGTATACATATATGTATAAACAGTATATTTACCTACGTGTACAGATGTATATTTATATATCTTGAAAGCAGCCCTGAGATGACCCCCCTCACAGCCTGGCTGTGGGACGCAGGGCTCCCACCCTTCAGCCTCCAACACGCCGTCCTCCTCTGCACCCTATTCCCATCCCTGTCAGAACAGCGGGGCCGTCAGAGGGGTTTTTCAAATTGGAACTTCTGGAAAAAAAAGAAGAAAAGAGAAAAAACCCAGCCTTCACTTCATATTAAGGCCAGTCTGGCAGATGAAGCGAGATAACGAAGTGAAAACAGCCACATCTGTATCAGCGATGGTGTGTTGGCTCACTTGGGTACCATGGGTCACAGCACATATGGATCACGATAGCCCCGCACAGGTAAAGTAAATCCACTTTTATTTCTTTCACCCGATTTCTTTTGGGTACAGACCCCAGGAAAACTTCATTTGTTTTTTTCTGGCCAGGAGAAAACCAGGAGATGGGTAGAGCCGCCCAGGAGAGCCCAGCGCTGCCCCGCCAGCACTTGCACCTGGTGAGGACCCCTGCGAGGCAGAAACTCCCACAGGGATAGGTAGGAAGAGCACCCGTATCATCCTGGCACATGTTGGTTCGCAAACAGTGTTTGGTAAACATCGGCAGTTACTTCATACGGAGAGGAGCTGACTGTGAAGTAGGGGAAGAGCTGGTGAGGGAGGCTGTAGTGCGGCTCTGGCTACCCAGGTTTGGTACTAAAACTGCTCATAAGTGGGGTCTGCAAAACCAACAATGCTGAAAGACACCCAACCTGGTGGAAAATTCTTCATCAACCCTTGACAAGCTATTGTCAGTCAAGGAAAATTATCCAGTTATGGCCAAAACTAACAGAATGGGCAGTTTAGATTTTATGAGCATAAAAGTGTGACCAAAGTGCTAGTATAGACACTGAAAGAAAAGCTAGGGTCACAGAGACTGCAGAATGCTACCCAGGACATAATGATGGTCGTAAGCTCGCTGGGGATGTATGTAAAATAAAAGCATACATAAAACATGGGAAAACCCCACTCTGTAAGTGTAATAAGGAAAAGTATATCTGCTGTTGAGATGAAGTGTGTAGCAAGTTTCATTTTGACGTATTATGAGAGCTACAGAGGGTCTGGAGAGATGTACTTGGTCTTCTGGAGAAGGATGATCTCAGATCTCTGTGTTCAGATTGCAGAAAGCTTGGTTTCTACCCTGGGATAACCTTAGTTGTAAGATTCTGCATCTCCACCTATGATTAAATGCACAAAATCAAAAGTCAATCTGTTTTTGGACTCCTTGGCTCCCAGTGATTTCTGGTACTGCAGGTCCCACCTTCAGTTAAGAGGCGGACTCATGCACGGCACCATCCATGCTCCTGGGAAGCACCGATTACTTTCAAAACCAGAGAGGTTAAAGGTGTCCACAAAGCAACCATCCAGTGCACAGGAGCCTGCAACAGGAGCTACAGCTTTGGGTTAAAAGCTGCAACACGCCATTGCATAAGTTGTTCACCTGCATGGTAACACATAAGCAAGGACCCAAGCAAATGTAAGGCTCACCTTGAAGGGGATTGATTACACAGCCCCTTCCTCAGCACCGGCTCACATGAGGGAAGACAATGCGTTTCGGCACGCTAGCGGGCAGCGTGCCATCCCGGTACGGACACCCGGCACGGCCGCGTCACAGGCACACCAGCTGCTCGTGCCTGGAGAGGAGCAGGCAGAAAGTCTCCAGGGTTATTATACAACATCCATTTTCCCAATCACTTCAGCCAATTACTTCTGAGGAGTTTTTGATTAAATTTACACAAAATGCACCCTCCCTTCCTCCGGGCTCTGGGCTGATGGGTTTGGGCAGGGTCCCGAGACAGATGAAGCCCTGGTGCTCAAAGGTAAAGTGAAACAGAGGTGTTTGCGTGAGCCTACAAGATTGCATGGAGGCACTGAGGGGTAAGAGCTGGTTAAATCACCTCGGCATCATCAGGGCAGAAATACAAACACAAAGGAACAGTCTACAGCACCGTTTTTCCCCATGGGAGTAGGAAAGTTCATATAGAAAAGATTTTTCAGTACGATGAAGCAAGGGAAGTCCATTAGAAAGCGAAGCAGTAGAGCTCTGACCCCAACACGGTAAGCAGGGCTCTGCGGGAATGGAGCAGACCGGCAGCCCTGCTTCAGCAGCACCCCCTCCCATTCAGAGCACTTGGTCCTAAGAGGAGTTTTTCACCCAAAACGTGAACAGCTCCGCAGCCGACAAACAAAATGTAACACGCTTGTCACAGGCTCTGCTTTACCTTTTTCCACTTTTTTTTTTAAACTGTGCATTCGCAATTTAAATATGGATTGAATTTACATAATATAATCGTTTCCCATCATTATTAATCCCACTAATCTATTATGGCCATGTTAATCAGGCTGTCTGAATACATGAACATAATGATCCCTTCTAGCCTTAAAATCCATCAGACCGGTGTCCAGCTCCTTGGCAGGGCTGACCCAGCTGGTGTGATCGCTGTTGAAAGTGCATGCATTGATTGTCACAGCTCTGCGTCAGCCCCACGTACACATGCTTTCTGGGCAAAACAGGAATTTTGGAATCTGGGTGTCAGCTTGACTTTTTTGTGAAAATCACACCCCACCGTCTTTAGCCCTTCAACTTTAAAAATGAAGATATGGTTGCAGTTAGCATAGATTGGTAAAGGCAGAAGAGACTCGATGGGGAAGCATGCATGGTACCAGCGATGCTGGGGACTTGAACTTCTTGAAAACACGGCTGCAAGCGTGGCCAAACCTCCGTGGGTGCTCACCGACGTGCTCTGCTCTGCTCTGGATCAGCACAACACTGACACTTTCCTCAAGTCTTTGCCTTTTTGACTTCAAACGTTTTACATATTTCAGAATGCCTTTAGAATAATTAACGTATATATTATAACGCACAGGAATACCTTCATTATTTCAGGCGTTTTCTCTTTGTTTACCAATACAGGGCAATGCAGCTGATAGCCATCACGTCCTGCTTGCTAACATAATTTCATTTTTTCCCCTGGATTTGTTACACCCATACATATCTGAATGGGCAGGAAAAACAAGGGGCGAATGAGCCTGTAAGAAGCGCGGCAGGTGGGGAGCAGCCGCGGTGCTTGCAGCAGCTCCGGAGGATGCCTTGGAGGGGAGGGTGGGTGCAGGCAGCGCAGAGCGGGCGTCAGGATGCGGATCATAGCAAATGGCAGTGAATGCATGGTCTCAAGAACCCTAACAGACACTAAAAAAAAAAAAGGCAAGAAAAAAAAAGTGCCAAACTTTGTATTAAATCTACTTTAGAAAACTGTGACCCACTTCGAAACAACTCACAACATCACCGCCAGCTGACACCGATCACATTTTTAATTTTTGCTGTCCTGGTTTGTGATGATTTAATAATGTGCATTGTCAAATTCTGTCTTTAAATTTTAATTGCTAAAATTCATCTTTGAAGAATATTTTTCAGTATCAAGAATGTAAATAGAAATAGGGCCAAACAGGAATAATATGAATAATTCAGCCTTACAATATGCAAGTTTTATACTTGGAAATCAGTGATTCACTCCTACTGTATATTCAGTCATCACAAAGTACAGACATTAAAATATGGAAAAAAATGTGAATAAGCCATAATTATTTAAGCATTGTAAGATTAGAATTTTTTAGATTGTATTTTAATTATAATGTACCTTACAGTGCAAATTTTCTGTCCTAAGTTTATCAAAGAACCAGCTTACTTCAAAACTGGAGAGTGCCTGGTGCCAGCTCGCCGTGAGTGATGTGTTTGCCAGCCTGCCGTAAGTGGGTCATGGCTCTCTCGAAGGACTGCGCCTGGATCCCCCGCTGCCAGGCAGGGGATTTGATATTGCGGGCAGTGCAGGTGTTTCCTAGTCGGAGCTGCAGGACTGCGATCTGCTCCTTCCAGCGTAAGGAAGGTGAGTAGGCTGTCTGTGCAGGCGAAGCAGATGCGCTGCCAGCGGCACTCGAGGCGTTCGTCTCTGCCGGAGGTTGGGT
>NW_009612854.1:15491-26181 GCF_000690535.1 Cariama cristata | reverse complement strand
ACTCCCGGCTGCCACTAAAGTGGGGACAGGACCCGCTGGAGGCACCGCAGCTCTGCTCTCCATCATCTGCACGTCTCCATGCTCTCTGAAACCTCTGGGGAAAGAAAAAAGTATGAAAACTTCCTCTTTTGATATTGACTGGGAGGTGTAAGTCTGCTCCTGCAACCAAAAATTTGTTAGATGCCAGCATTTTCTAGATTTAGTAAAATTCCTTTTGCTTCTGCAACTTCTGAATTTCTGCCTTTGTCCTGTAATGAAAATACCTGTGTGCAGTTTGGGGCTGGGGTGCGTTCAAAGGCAGGGCCATGAGGGGGAGGGAGGTTTGTCCCCAGACCCCGAGGGGACGGTCCTTCCCGGCCCCCCGCTCCTGCAGGGAGGTTGGGATAGCCGCTGGCCCAGCACCCACTCCAGCAAACAGAAGAAAGGCACATTGACACCGTGGTACGACCAGCGGATTTTTGTCTTTTCTGAGCAGAGAAATAATACATTGTGCTTGACACTACACCTACAATTTTACACCTCAGTGATTTTAATATTATGAATAACAGATACCTAACGCCAGCGCCCAGGGCTCTCCGAAGGAGGCTGCCGTGCTGCGGGGTTACCTGGGGCTCCAGCTCCTCCGCTGCAACTCATCCTGCGCGCTTTGGACGGCAGACCTCCTTCTGCCCCAGTCCTTGGTTTTCTTTACTTATAAAATTTTCTCTCTGAACACAGAAAAATATGGACATAGGTGAACTACACTGACGCATTCATGCTGAGTTAACTTTAGGCTGATGAGATGCATAAACAATTTCACAGGAGCAGACTCAGCAGTGGTGTTCTGCTCCCGCCTAGCTCCCGGTGCTGCAAAGGCGTCCGAGCCCACAGCCCACGCACCGGGCACTGGTGGCTGTCGGCACCCCCACCACCTGCTGAAGACTCTTCCTGTACTATTATTGCCTTCCAAAAAGTGCAGAGAGGGGTCTGAGAGCACATCGGCACATGGCAGCCAGTGCTGCACCACCCAGCAGGCGATGCCGGTTCTGGTACCTGCTGGAGCCCAGTCTGATTATCACCGCCACGGACATCTGACAGACTTTACCTAAGATTTCTTCTACTTTTCCCTTTCCTTCCTCTCTTACAACACAATGGGGACAGACTCCTACAGAGGAGCAGGGTATCTCAATGCCCCCCGGGTAAGAGCTGGCCCCAATCCCTGGCCACCATCCCAGCACCATCCCAGTGGAGAAGGGGCTGCATGAAACCACAGCCAACTAGACCAGCGCTGAAATACATCTGCGATCTTACCTGGTAGGCAGAATCAATACTCAATAAAGAGTAAGAAAGTAAAGAAAATGAGCAAGGAAGCATTTATACCCATGGCATGTTCATTATATATTATATAGAAATCATTAAGTTAACATTAAACTTAATTTTAAAGACACAAACTGGCACTATAAACATTTAGACTTTCAGGTTAATGAAAGAGTAACAAAGCTACAGAAAAGAGTCTACTGTAAACAAACATAAGTGTTTATAAATATAAATGAAAATCTAAACTTACATAGTCTTATTAACTTATAAACAACTGATTTTCTTACAGAAAAGTGAGACTGCATGCATTTTCCAAGTAACTGTAAGTTTCCAAGTGACAAACTGCAGCTTGACGACCTCTCCTAGGGTTTCCTGTTTGAGCAAACACAGGCATGGTGTGGGTAGCTTTTGCCGCTCCATTCATGTCTCTGCCGCTGGCACTTGGAGACATTTGTATCTACAAATAGCGGAAGTTAGTTAAGCACAACCCAAGGAAACACGGTGGCATAGGATGTTGGGCAGCTGGCAGCCTGGACGCGATGCCTGTGACATCCCTGTGGCCACCCTCACGGCTGTCCCCATAACCATGGCCATCCTTGTAGCCACCCCCGTCTCCTTTCCATCCCCGTGGCTTTCCCCATGGCTGTCCATGTTCCAGTGGTCATCCCCCTTCCTGTCCCCATCTCCTTTCCCATCTCCATGGCTTTCTCCATGACCATCCCTGTGGTCATCCCCATGGCTGTCCCCATCCCTGTGGCCATCCTTGTGACCATCCCTGTCCCTGTGGCTGTCCTCATGGCTGTCTCCATCTCCATCGCCATCACCATAAATGTCCCCATGGCTGTTCCCATTCCCCTCACCATGGATGTCCCTGTGGCTGTGCATGTCTCCGTGGCTGTCCACATCTCCATGGCTGTCCTCATGACCAACCTTGTCCCTGGGGCTGTTCATGTCTCCACAGCCATCCCTGTGGCCACGTCTTGGGTGGGGGTATGGGGGTCTGCTCCCATGGGGGCCTGGCTCTGGGCACACATGATCTGCAAAATCCCCTGTTTTGTGCAGGCTGAGGCTCTGGAGTGGTCCCAGCCCCCGATGTCCTGCCCACCCATGCCCAAGGCCACACACATTCTTGGGGGAAGCGAAGGTGTCTGGTGGGACTCCCTCCCGCAGTGCATTTTGCCAGGTATGCTGGATACCTGAGCAAAAAATGGTACTAAAAGCTAATCAAAAGACTATGAGAAATCAATTGTTCACCACTTTTCTAAACAATATGAAAATAATTGCTACTGTGGCTGCTGCAGTGTTTCACAGTACATACGAGTGAACAGGCACCCTGGCAGGCAGACGTCTGATGGCAAGTTACAATAAATATTCATATACATAGTTAATACTAAAACATTTTCTTCTCTGCTACTTCCACTTTACTTATTTCTAGTTGCTGGAGAAGCAGACATATTAGAATATTAATTTTCCGCTTTACTGGAATGATTTCAGAGTCAAGTGCCGTCAGAATGCCGAATGCAAATGCGAGCAGAGGGGGTGTGACTCGCACTAATCCCCTTCACTGCCTTAAAAAAAAAAAAAAAGGTTTATTTATTTGCATTTTCTTTTTTGCAGACTGCTTCAGATTTTTCAAAAATGCTTTAGAGAAGGTTTAAGCCAGATACATATCGAAAGTGCGTCCTCACAGATCTGAGCGTGTTATTTTCCGTCTCGGAGGCAGTGCCAGGAGGCTCTGCATCGAGGGATCTAAGGGAGACCCGTCTGGATGGAAGCCCCCCCGCCGGTGCCAGGGCTGGAGGGGAGCCCGGGGGGGATGGACCCCCCCCCGCCGGTGCCAGGGCTGTGCCGGCTGGCGCTGCTCGCTCGGCATGATCCTCGCCGCCGCTCACCTTGCCGTGCAGATAAGGCTGCCCCGCCACGTTGTCAGTCGCACTTTTGTCGCAGTCTCTGATACGGGAGCGGTAATCTGCCGATGAAAGGGGTAATCTGCTCAAAGTGAAAAGCAGGCTGAAGGTTAAATTTTGCATTTTCCACTGAATTTGCACACAGTTGCTCGCAAATGGCCAACTTTGTGCTTTCATTGAAAGATGCGTATTCTGCTTATTTATTCATTTAAATTCATCTCCTTGTGATGAGGTGTCAGAGGAAAGAGCAGTTTGTCACTTCTAAAGGTATTTCAACTAAGCTTGTACAGCGGAGAGAAGACGGGTCCCATCCCTGCTGTGGTCAAGATGCGAAGGTCAAAGCAGCAACGCCCAGGTCCTTGATTGGGGCTCAGCCGTCATGCAGTGACTTGATATCAAATAGGAAACTTGGGTGTCTTCTTTCTCTAGAAAAAATGAGCTGTCCTCTGAGCAGGGAGGAGAAAAACATACGCAAAAGACCTTGCTTATGAAGGCAGTAAAACTATGTAGGTACCAATAATGTCTAATTTTAATTAGACAATAGTATTTCAGGTGGGCAATTTGGGTTTTTTACATAGTTGATGTTAGCAGTTTGCTCATTTTGTGGAATTTATTATCAGATCAATTGGTTTAAGCAGCTGGGGAGAAGGGTCTCCTGTACAGTTCAGTATAAGAAATGCTATCTCTCTTCAATAAATCCAATCCAATCATTATTAAATCTTTTAGTAAATATCTTGAAGAAATTAGGTCTCCTAGTGTTTATGGTTGTGGATGAAGGAGAGAAAGATGGAGTCAGAAAGTTTTCAGGTAAGCAAACAAAGAGTTTGTCATTTCAAGTAATGGATAGAGCGCTACCTAAAGTCAAATAAAACAATAGAAACAAAAGCCACATACACACGTATTTTTCCCAGGTACTGTGCAAAGCGAGAAATGCTCCAGGTGCTCCTGGAGCTGTGCAGAAACCAGCAGAAACACTTTGTGCACAGTGTGAAAACACAAACCCGGCCATTTATCATTGCCCTGCACCAAGGCGCCGGATCAGAGCTGTGCCAACGCGGGGAGGGAGTGCTTGCCTGGGACAGCCACCCTCCTCTCCGGGGCATGGGGGGACAGCACTGTCACCCTCCTCTCCGGGGCATGGGGGGACAGCACTGTCACCCTCCTCTCTGGGGAATGGGGGGACAGGACCATCACATCGGTGCTCACATGGGATGGGGCTGCATGCCATGCCTGCAGTGCCCAGCCCTTGGAAACAAGTTTCTGCTGCAAAATTCAGCTTTATGGGGAAAGCGTACACCAGCCCTGGCACAAGGGGCTGTATGGGACAAATACAGGGAGCTGTTTCCCTTCCCGACATGGCCAGGACACCCCTTGGGAGCCATGTTTAAATCTTGGATGCTCTGCTCTGCAATCAAAGACTGATGGTTGAAGACGATACTGAAGATTGTTTAGCAAATGTTGCAGTCCTTCACGAGGTTCTGCTGAATACGGACATGTTCATCTCAGCTTATCCGTGCAGCACCTGAAACATGGTGAGATGTTCAGGGATCCCAAATACATGTGGGGAGAGGTGCCAGGAGGGGATGTCCCCTGGGGACACTAAATGTGGTGGAGCGCGTTAGGGCACAGCCAGGTTGGCAGCTTATTGCGGTCTCCCAGCCTCGTGAGGTCTCCATCATGCCTGCACACAAACCTCAAAGCCCGACTCCCAATGCCACCGCCGCGCAAGGGCGGGTTTGCACATTGTGCCATGTGGGTGCAATGGCAGTGGGCACGGCATCTAGGCATGGGGCACGGGGAGCTGTGTGCAGCGTCTGACCCCTAGGCATTAAGTCCTACAAACTCTTCCCTTAAATTAACAGAATCCTCAACAATGAGATTTAACAGGATCCCCATGGATGGGGGTCCTCAGTGATCCCCCGGCAACAACCTTGGCGCTTCCAGTCCATCTCTCAAATCACAGCTGCTGCGTTGTTGTTGTTTTCTCCAAGGGTGGAAGCGTATGTGAGTAATTTGTAATTTCAAGTGATTTGTTGCCTGCACCTTTAAAGGACTGGACAAAAGCATTAATTACCCTCTCTTGGCTTCAGTTCCTGCAAATATGTTCCTCATTGTCTTCCTTGAGCCAGCAGTGCAATCGCTGCTCAGCCCAAAAAGACAGACGTAACATTTCTAATATGAATACAATAGTGTACAAACATTCTGCAGTTCCCCAGCATCTATCACAGGTGGCTCCAGAAGAAATCTGCTGCTATTATGAGATCACATTTAAGATTTTGATATCTGCTTTAAAAGGGCAAACCCTGCCAGCGGACAAATAGTAAGTGGCCCTTTTGTATTCCATTCCATTCTTATCCATTTTTCATGCTTTAGCAAGGTGAAGCTTTCTAATCAAGGAAAAGTAGCATGGGCAAGTGTAGATAATATATTTTGATGGAGGTTTGTAATGAATATGGTATTTATTAAGACACAAGTCATTAAAAGAAGCCTTGCATGGTTGTTGCACATTGTTTTATTGATTTTTTTAAATTCATGGATCAAGGCAAGGATTATACTTTACAAGAAACATTTCTATTTCTAATCTTTAATTTGATAATGCATCATCGTATTTGTTGATTTGTGCCATTTAAGGTTTTGTGGGTTTTTTTCTGTACACATGCTGTGAATTTTAAATTCAGGGTAAGCTTTGAAAGAAGAGGACTCTAGCTGTAGAGAGTAATGATGAAAGTTTGGAGAATAGATTGAGGTCATTGCTTCTCTTTTCGATCTTTTATTCATGTGTGCGGATATAGGGTGATCTGACTTCTACTGAAGTCAATTATAAAGCTGCTTTTTATTGCAGCACTGAAGGAAGAAGTTCCTTGTAGACATAACAGATGTCAAATGGATGGTCTTGGGGGATGAAGAATCATCTTTATCAACAGAATAAATATGGCCTGGGCATCAGCAATGAGAATTCCCTCGAACCTCTTGCCAATATGTATTAATCATTGCTGGAGTTAATATGCTGTGACGAAAGTTTGGGTGGGGACGGTGCCCTCCCTCCCGCGCTGGTGCAGCCCTCGGACGCTCTGCCGGGGCCGTCTCCAGCTGGCTGCACAGCTGGGCAAACCCACTGCTTTTGGAAACTTCGACACCTGGAGATTGGCCTCGTTTATCAAGAAATCAGACGATGCTGGTGCTTATCACTATCAATCACTGTGTGTTTGGACGGCACTTAACTTAGTGATTGTTTTTACTTGACATCTGCAGTACAGCCCCTTTATTTTTTGTCTTCTTTTACATAAAAGATATAGATGTACTGATTTAAATAAAGTATGTATTCTTGTATAGTAAAAATATGCCTTTTTTAATTTAAAAAGACAGGAAAAAATAAATTAAGACTAGATCTTCAAGCACTATCTCAGCAGGCTGTGACCGCCTGCAGGGCATCACACCAAGATCCAGCAGCCTTGGAGACACAGGACAGGGTGTGTGGTGCTAGGGGGACGTGGAGCAGACGCTGAAGTGCCTGTGCTACCGTAAACCTACCGAAGGGAAAGTGTGAGGTAGGGAGATGCACACACAGCTTTGGCAAAAGTCCTCACTTCTTACACTTGTTCATACTCTTGAGAGGAAATGGTTATTACTTTTTAAAGGCTGATTTTGTCACCGTATTGCTCATTTGCACCATTTCCTGATGGGGAGGTTGGTAAAGGCAAGTGACCCTTTGCTGGGTGACAAGGCAGCGGTAGCACGTGGTCAGAGAAAGAGGGGACACCAGCAGTGACACTGACCTGGGGACCAAGCCCACATCAGCCAGTCCTGCTGCTTTCCCACCCCTGGGGTCAGGCAAGGAGCTGCTGCCGATCACCAGTGGTCACTGGTGGTCACTGGTGGTCACCAGTGGTGTTGTGTGATGGGAATGCTGCCTGGCTTGTGCTTCAAATATACAGATGGTGTTTGGATTTATTTTAAGGTAGGCAGAAAGCTAGTGATTAAGCAGAAAGTTGCAAATAAAATTTTTAATCAATTGGTTAAAAACAGGTTATTGTTTTCTATATCTGATCAGAAAAGTCTGGTATAAACAAGTCTTTTGTGAAGAAATGCAGGAAAAAAAAAAGAAGTGTGACTTGAATTCCTTATCTCAGTTCAGAATAAACTCTATCATGATAGGGATGGATTGCAGTTTAATGCATGTCTGCGAGTCTTTTCTGTGGCTCGTTCTTAGAAAGAAAAGGAAGCCTTTCACCTTCGCTAGACTAGCAGGGCTCAGAAAGGGCTGGGATAAAAGGAGACGGTGAGTGACTTGAAAGGACGTTGACCCTAACTATACTTTCACCAAGACCTGCATGCCGGGAAGATTTTTCTATTTTTCTTTTCTCTCCTGCAAGAGCTGTGCGGGTACCGAGTGATGGATCGCAGCCTCGGTGCTGCCGGGCAGAGAGGCTGCAGAAAGGCTTGGAACGTGCGTGGATGAGGAAGGACCAGAAGCGTGGGTGTCGTGGTGAACATGGAGGGAAGGCAGAGCACAGAGAGCGGGCAGCCACGAACCACACAGAGAAGATGAGGAAAGGCTGCGCTCTCCAGGCTCTGGAGCTCCTGAAGAGACTCCCACCTTCCCTTCTGTTCTCCGGAAAATGTAGCAAATCAAACACTATGGGCATTTTAAAAATGAATATCATCGGTCTGTTAAATGAGTCGAACACCTACAAGCTATTTTTCAAACACTAATTTATTGATATCGATTATCTGCTTTCCAAGACTTTCTACTGTCATCCCATGCTAATATTTGCAAGTCCCTGTAATGCGCTGGTGCAAGTGTTTGTTAGGATGGTGTTGGTAAAGGCACTTAGAGCCCATCATGTATGGATTAAGTTACTATTTATTGGAGGGAAGAGCAAGTAGTATGGTAACCTGACGTCCCTTCAGATGCTGGGACCCCAAGCGTTGCAGCGTTGGACAGACATCCCACCCGGGCACAGCAGGCTGCCAGATCCCATCTGAGGAGAAGTGCCTTGGCATTTTAGTCTCTAGAGCTCTTACAGGCTTTTCCTAGGAGAAAACAGCCCTATCCATCACCTCTAGTGTCAAACAAAAGGATGTTCACATGAGAACACGCTGCTCCACTGCAAGCTAAAGTTACGGCCGGCCGGGCGGTGTAAGTGCTGGTGGCAAGGGGAGCTGCCGCAGGCTCCTCCATCAGGATTAGTCCTGCAGCCCCAAGGCGTGCTCAGCACTGCTCTGGCCCACACATAACTGCTGTGTGGGTCACTGGCTCCTCCATGTACCGTGGTCTTCAGTTAGGATCTTTAGTACGGTGTAGACCGAGAATTGAGTAAATGGGGTGTATGTGGATGAGGTAGTGCATCCACTCTTGCTGGATGTTATTTCCTTCCCAGCAGCTCTAATGTAATTTTCATAAGACAGAAACCTTTCTCACTCCCTGTCACACTCAAGTAAAATTCCTTTGAGTCTGCAATGTCTGGATTAAAAACCAGGTGATTGCCTAACTCTCAAGAGTATTTAATGATAAAATATAACCCGTCTCATTTTGTCTTAGGAGCCATTATCCTCATGATCCCTAAGAACTGTCTGTCGCTTATATGGTTTATGCTACTGACATCTTGATTTCCAAGAACAATGTAGATTATTATCCCTAAGTGGAGGAATCATAGTGCTTTATGGAAAAACAGGTCTCTTACTGAATTTGAGATGTGTTTTCCCAAATCTGCAGCTTCCAGTTTTTCATTCCAGTAGTTTGATATCTGACACTGTTTTCTAAAGCAACCCCCACTTCCAAGCCGTGCTCTTGAACACCTTCATTCAGTAGTTTTTATTTTCTCATTCTGAATAAATATTAGCTTTTTTTGGTTTTACCATTTTTTAATTGTTGTTCCTTTGTTGTGTTGACTTTATTGTTTATGGCACACTCTGTTTTACGCTCCTAGCTATCAAGCAGCCTTACTGTTTTGCATCTTCAGGACAGCAAGGTGTCGATTTGTGTCAGACACTAGTCGTAAAGGAAAACACCGAAGAGGGTATCTGCAACCATGTAAAATGACAGAGATAAATAAGGACAGAAGTTAGAGGAGTCCTGTGTGCTTGCTCTCATTTGGATGTCTCTGTTACTGGAAGGAAACCTGTTCTTCTGCCAGAAAGTTTTTGCCATGGGAATTTGTCCCTTCGCAGTCCTAGCTGCCGCCCGGGACCCATCGAGAGGCAGCTCAGCTGCGAGGAGGGGGTACCCAGGGAAGAGATGCCCGTGGCAGGGGTGGGATGCTCTGCCAAGGGGGAGCAGGGAGCGAGGGGAAACCCAGCAGAGCAGAGTGAGAGTATCACGGGGCTGTTGGGAAGGCATCCGAGGGGGGCTTATGCTGCGGGAGCTGGGCTTGCCTTGTGCAAACTTCCACCTGCTGAGAAAAACCCAGTGGGCAAAAGGCAGGGGACCTGGAGAAGCGTCCCGATCACACTTGGAGGACCAGGGCAGGCTCAGGTTAGGTAGGGTAGATCCCCCCCATTTTAATGGATCCACTATGAAAGAAAGCATGAGAGGGAATACACAAAAACTGAGTTCTTCAGCAGGGCAAGGGAAAGAACTATTTAGGGCACACTAGGAAACAACCCCTGTTACGGTGTGTTACATGCCATCCTGAGCCCAGATGAATTAAACGGAATTTGTGGCCAAACAGTGAGAAATTATATTGTCAAGGTAACAAATGCATCAGTGGGATTTTCAATTTTACCTGATGAAATTGCATACATTGCTGGGAGAGAACAAATGCCTCTAGGAGAGAGGCTGGTTGAACTGAAGCATGCAAGTGCCCACATTCAAGAGAAATTCTTTGGCTTTGTCCTGGTCTTTGCTCTGAGTGTATAGCCAATAAAACCTTAACGAGTGTTTCTGAGTTCGGGCTTGACCTTTCCGAATTAGTTGGTCAAGGATATGACTATTACTGAAGTCTCAACGACAGCAAAAGGAGTAAGCGTTAATAACAGAAATACCCCAAAGCAATGACTGAGTGCTGCTCCCTGCATAGGTTAAAGCAGGCTGTTAATGGTGTGAGTGGTGAGTAAAGTCTACAACACAGCAAAAACCATCAAGGAAACTATTAAGGGGATTGGGGACTTTCTTTTTCTTTCCTTTTTTTTTTTTTCCAAGTCGACTGGGAAGATGCCTCAGCCCAGCTGTACCAACGCTGCATCACTTTCATTGAAATCTCAGCATCCATTTGGCAGCACTGTGACCTCTACCTGACAGCAGTGACAGGAAAAAAAAGACCTTTATATTTGCTCTTTTATGTTGCAAATGCCTTGACCTTTATAATTAGTTTGATCACATGAAAAAGTTCTGCTGGAAGTTTGAACACTGAATCAAAGGGTGGCATAAATACCTGCTAAAAAAGCAGATACACATCAGAAGGTGAATAGGACTGGCTTAACAACAGCTCCACATTGCTGTTCTCCACCTCACCAAAGCCACAGCAGATGTTGTGTCCTCAGCGGCT
>NW_009612854.1:12737-15460 GCF_000690535.1 Cariama cristata | reverse complement strand
AGAGCGGCGTGAGTTTCCAAGAAGGAATCACTAAATAAACAAGCCAATCACATTGCAAAAAGTTTTGTTGCTCAAATGTCTGTTTCTTATTTCAACCCTGTTTATTTGTTACACCCACATTTTCCCTGGTCTCTAAAGTGTCACTGTTTGCTAAAACACAATTCCCAGGCTCAAAACTGCAGAAGTGTTTGGAACAGTTTATGCTGAAGGTATTGTGCCAGACAGGGGCAAGCGGTCAGCAGGCGGGAAGCAATGAAGACCAAGGGCTGGCGGATGTTGTGGGCCAGAGCAATGAACAACGAGAGCCTTCGTGTTGGCTCTTGAGCTCGGAAAGCTGGTCTTGCTTCTCCCTGGACCCGACAGATAGACATCAATCACTTTCAGGCTTGACAGTGCCTTCTAGGGATTTGTAAATAACTGAAAGGAAAACAAAGAGATCCAGTTAAGATTAAAAAAAAAAAAAAAAAAAAAAAAAAGAATCAAGTTAATTTGGGCCATGGTAGGGGAGCTGCCTGACTGCTCTGTGCTTCTTATTTCTGTGCTTTGCTTTCTTTGCACTGTGACGTTGAGCTACACCCATCAACTTGGAGATTTCTCCTCCTCAGGTCCCTTGGGCTTGGGTCCCTCAGATGGGAAGCAGGTGCCATTGGTTGGCACAGAGGGCAAGACCCTTCCTCCTCCTCCCCCTCCTCCTCCTCCAGAACAAATAGTAGTTGAGAACATTTTTTTTTGGTCTAAAACCTGTAGCACAAGAACACTTTTTACCGGCTCGTGAAAACCTTGCAACAACTATGTGAGAAAGAGCAGGAAGGGATGATTTGGATTTGGGACAAGGAGACCTCCATCCCCCGCCATGAGGAATCGATCGTGCATAAGCTGACGGCTGTGCTACAGCTCCATACGTCATGAGGCGTATGGATACGTCATGAGCTGCTGTTTAACTGTAGCTATCAACCATTTCCATGTTACAACGTTTTCTGGGTGCTAACACATAAATGCACCTGAAGTAGCAGACCCGCTGTGGAGTGCAGGTAAAATCAAAGGCTACGGCAGTCAGAGAAAGAGGGACAGTGAGGCGGGATTAATCCTACTACCGATCCCATCCTGGCTCCCGTGAACGGGGCTGCTGAGCCTGCCTTTCAGAGAGCACACGTTCCTGTCCACGCAGGGATGAGGAAGGGAGTCTGGTCGCAGCAAGACCTGACCACAAATCGGTTTTGGTTTTCCTCTGCTTATGTCATATACAGCAAGATAGATGTTATAAATCTTGAAAGAAACTGTTAAAACTGATTTTTATTATGGTATATGACTTAGAAAGTTATGCAACTGCATTTTAAGGAGGTTATAAAGTGGGAGAAGTAGCCTAGAGGCAGAAAAGTAATCTAATCAAGGTACACAGTAGAAAAGTTAATTAAGGAGCATTGGACCTAGTGGCCTTCTATGATAGAGAGACAACATCAGTGGACAAGGAAAGAGCTACAGATGTCGTCTATGTGGACTTCTGTAAGGCCTTTGACACAGTCCCCCACAACACCCTTCTCTCTAAACTGGAGAGGTAAGGATTTGATGGGTGGATTGTTTGGTGGATGAGGAATTGGTTGGATGGTCACATCCAGAGAGTAGTGGTCAACAGCTCAACGTCCAGATGGAGATCAGTGACAAGTGGTGTCCCTCAGGGGTCCATACTGGGATCAGTACTGTTTAATATCGTCATGAGTGACATGGACAGTGGCATGGAGTGCACCCTCAGCAAATTTGCTGACAACACCAAGCTGACTGCTGTGGTCAACATACTGGAGGGAAGGGATGCCATCCAGAGGGACTTGGACAGACTTGAGAGGTGGGCCCGTATGAACCTCCTGAGGTTCAATAAGGCCAACTGCAAGGTCCTGCACCTGGGTCAGGGCAACCTCTGGTATCAGTACAGTCTGGGGGGTAAGGGATCAAGAACACCCTGCAGAGAAGGACTTGGGGATACTGGTGGATGAAAAACTGGACATGACCCAGCAATGTGCACCGGCAGTCCAGAAAGCCAACCGTGTCCTTGGCTGCATCCAAAGCAGCGTGGCCAGCAGGTCGAGGGCTTCTACCCCACTCTGGTGAGACCCCCCCTGCAGTCCTGCCTTCAGCTCTGGGGTCCTCAGCACAAGAAGGACATGGACCTGTTGGAGCGAGTCCAGAGGAGGCCACAAAGGTGATCTGAGGACTGGAGCAACCCTGCTGTGAGGACAGGCTGAGAGAGCTGGGGTTGTTCAGCCTGGAGAAGAGAAGGCTCCGGGCAGACCTTAGAGCAGCCTTCCAGTACCTAAAGGGGCTACAGGAAAGCTGGGGAGGGACTTTTGACAAGGGCATGGAGTGATAGGACAAGGGGCAATGGCTTTAAACTGGAAGAGGGAAGATTTAGATTAGATACAAGGAAGAAATCCTTCACCATGAGGGTGGTGAGGCACTCGAACAGGGTGCCCAGGGAAGCTGTGGCTGCCCGATCCCTGGAAGTGTTCAAGGCCAGGTTGGATGGGGCTGTGAGCAACCTGGTCTGGTGGGAGGTGTCCCTGCCCAGGGCAGGGGGGTTGGAACGAGATGAGCTTTAAGGTCCCTTCCAACCCAAACTATTCTATGGTAAAGGAAATGGTTTAACCTGCAGCATCGCCAGGTGCTCCCTGCAGCCCCCAGTCGCCTGCCAGCTGGGGGTCAGCTGTGCCCTCCCAGGGTGGTTACTGCTT
>NW_009612854.1:0-12718 GCF_000690535.1 Cariama cristata | reverse complement strand
GCAGGCTGCTTTGCCAGGTGGCTGCTGGTGGCAGCTCCAGGGTGTCTGGAGGTGCCTCAGAAATGCCAAAGTAACAAGGCAGGGTCCTTATGGCTTCATATTTCCTAATTGCACATCATTCTGCTATTCAGCATTGCTCCATTACTGACCCCTCAATGCACGAGCATCACTTTTCCTCCACTGCCATCCATGAAGGGTTTCCTCTCTGCACTCCCAGTTTGGGCTGCTCTTAATTCAGCTAAGCCAAAACTGGAAAAAAAATGGTGCAACACTAGAAATTAGTTTCTCATTGATCTGATTTGGACAATTTACTCTTCTTCTGCTTTTTTTTTTCCTAACAAACAGACGCCCTTGAAATTAGCCTCACCATAGCAACACACTTCATTAAAGTACATTGTAAATCAAACCAATTTGGCAAAAATGAATACATAGTGCTGGTCCTTAAACCTGCAACAGGGATTCACTGAAGTTCATCTCCCAAAACCACAGTGAAATCATCAGGATTTCAGAGATGCTCATCAAGTAAAGGCAGTGAGGGAGGAATGGAGACGCTGCTGCTGTCTGGATGCTTGTTCAGGCCGTGCACCGCAGAGAGGAGGTGCAGGGATGGTGTGGCTGTTCCCTGTCCCTAGTGCTGGTCCTTAAACCTGCAACAGGGATTCACTGAAGTTCATCTCCCAAAACCACAGTGAAATCATCAGGATTTCAGAGATGCTCATCAAGTAAAGGCAGTGAGGGAGGAATGGAGACGCTGCTGCTGTCTGGATGCTTGTTCAGGCCGTGCACCGCAGAGAGGAGGTGCAGGGATGGTGTGGCTGTTCCCTGTCCCCTCTTGGTCAGCCCATCCTTTCCTCCCTCATCCCCCAGAGCTGGCCACCTCTCGCCCCTCAGGGGAAGCTTTGGTGATCCCATCGGACCAGCCATGTGTGAAAGCACTCCTACTCCCCATCCCACAGCCAGAGCAGCTTGTACCAGACGATGCTCCCTTCTCCCTTCAGTTTTTCATCCAGGACTAAAGACCGCAACTGTGTGCTCGGAGGATGTGAGCTTCCATAAGAACCTGAGAAACTAAGTTTTCTGCATTATTTCAGGTTCATCCTGGATCATTAGATGTTTGCCTACAAAAGCCTCTTATAAGTAACAACATACTTTCCTTCATTTGAATTTGACATTTCTGGGAATTCTTTGCAAACTATTCAGAAAACAGAAGCGGACTAATGTCGTAAAAGTCATAGGCCCGTGCACAAGGAGGAAAAGATTCATCTCTTTCTAAGTCAAACAGTTCAGAATACAGGACATGCAATAGACAAGTCAAATGGCAATTACGTACGAATTCTAGTCATCTAGTTAAACAGCAATTAAAGCTGTAAAGCAGTTCAGTGAAACAGAGTGCTTCTACCTCCAGACCTGCAGAGGCTTTTGCTGCAGATGGTACCTGGCTGCGACCCCCAATGACCTGGCAGCAGGCTCTGCCTCTGCCACTGTTCGTTCATATGGTCAAAGCATTCAGGTTCTGATGGTTTTTAAATTTCTATTTCCAAACACAGGTCCAAAATCACTCCTAAGCTCACGTAATGCAAGTAGAATGTATTAACATGCACATAAAGATTATTTTATTTTATTGGTAAATTTCCTCTAATATGTTCTGGTATTTCCCTGGTCATCTTACAGACATTTTCACAGTTCATTTTTTGTCTTTCCTTCACAAGTCTTTCTCCACTTTGAAGAACAAATAAAATATTTTTATTTTTAATTCCTATGAATCCAATCTCCCAATCCGAATGCAAAACCAAGGATCACATACTGCTTGGCATCTCTCTGTCTTTCTCCCCTCATATCCTCTTTCATGCATGTGACAATGTCACACCACACTCAGCTGCAAACAGTTGAACTGTCCTTTGCTACTAGTTAGTAAAACAGACCAGACAATAAATGTTCTGCACGAACCTAAACATAGCCAATAATGATCATATCACATCATAACGCAGGGTAATTAATGATAGTTGATTCGTGGAAAAGGTCATGAGGAGAAGAAAGAGGTTTCACAGAAAAAATATACATTATGATCATCTTCAGTATGATGAAAATGACTGCTTCGGGAATAAAATTGCGACGTTAACGTTTGCTGCTCTCACTGCCCATCAGCTGCGCACCTGTAAAGGCAAGAGTTAAGGGGTGGGTGGTCTCAGCAGTGCGACGAGCATCAGTCACTTCTCAGCCGGAATTAGGCCAGGAGTAGCCAAGCTCAACCTCTCCCGTCCTTGCTGCCAGAGCTGTTGTAGGAAACCTCCTGCTGCAGAGCACACATGAAAGGCTCAGGCGGCTGTGGACGCAGCCCTTGCTTGGCTGATGCTCTGCCGTCTGGCCTCTGCCCCAGGGGAGGCTGTCCTTAAAGTCTGGACCATACAGAAATGCACGGAAAAATTAGTTCAAATCATATCTTAAACCAAACTAAGTGTCATTTAAATTCTGTGTTGAGTCTTGTTCAGCGTGCAAGTGGTCTGTCTAGTTTAGCTTAATTTTATTCCATAGTGAATCATATTTTATGGTACCACTTTACGAAGCTGACGAGCTTTAGGTTTTGTACTTGAAGGACTGGAAATTACATTTTGTTGCTTTGACCTTTTGTTCTGTCTTTCTGGAAAAAAAGAGTTGACATGATTAATCTTTAAGTGAAAATTGAACTTTTACTTCAGAAATCCTCAAAATAAAGTATTAAATCAACATCTTTTAGATTTCCAATGGAATATCTATCTATGGAACTGTTAGGTAAAAAAAAAAAGAGATAAGAATAGAAAATCTTAAGCACCTTTAATTTCCATGTACTTCAGAAATAGGGAAATCACGTAATTTACTATTGGGCAGTGCACAAAGCCACATTTCCACCTGATGTTTTACCAAAATGAGATTTTTTTGGGACCTCATGCTATCGTATTTTGTAACTGAGACTTGATGGAATATTTCACATCTGTGTTCCAGGCTCAGGGCTATTTTTAGAGGAATTTCTGAACTTTACTTTTCTCAATTATTCTTGAGATTTTTGCATATCATACCAGGACGTCTCCTTCAAAAGATGTTCCAAAATAATTGAAGCATTTAAAAAAATTTCTGTTGTCATAGGGACGAATGCTCTAAACAGGGACAACTCAAAAACAGTTGGATCAAATTGTTATGTTAATAGGATTTTTTAAAGTAATTAGATCACAAAGATGCTTTTGTCTTTTCTCATTCAGAGCATAGTGTGACACCGCTAAACAAATTATTGTGAAAATAATAACTTGTTTATTTTAATCAGATATTGTCATTGGAATACTTTATCAGTTATCTTACAATTTTCAGTCGTGTTCACACAGCAGAGTTGTCTCACTTGATTCTTATCAACTCTGATTAATCTAATTTTCTGGGCATTTCACTTGAAGCTTCTTTCTTGCCTTCTGATCAGCTGAAATTGTGAGTTTGCTTTGATAATGTAACTCAAGAGAGAGCCAAGCTTTGAAGGAGATCCTCTATTGGATTAAAATGCAGATTTCTGAGAACGTCCCATTTGAACCTGCTAAAAAGAAAACCAACTTCTTTTCAACATTTCCTTTTCTTCTCATGTCTTTTTTATGTATCCAAAAGACTTGCTGGTGCTGTGAAGATTTCTGGTGCTTCTGCTGGTGAAGTGCTCGTGCATCTCCCAAGACTCCTGTTTGAGCTGTGGGTCTGTTTGTGCAGTCAGGAGGGCGCCTGCAGATTCTCCGTGGCTGGGTTGCCTGGGGAAGCTCTGGTTGGGAAAACATGCCAAATGCTGAGTTTGGAATTGCTACCTGAAAGAAGAAAAGAAGTCACTTATTTCTGAACTAGTGTAAATGTGTCCTGAAGTCAGTTTCTCTCTCCATATTGCCTTTAGGATGGTTGGGTTGCCTGGGAGATACGTAGGGTGTGATGGAGGCAGTCTTCAACAGAGGTGGAACACAGAAATAGATTTAAAACAGTTTTGAGCAAACAGTAGTTTCTTCAGCTCTGTACCCAAATGAGAAAACCTAGTTCAGGTCGAAGTGAAATAGATCTGTTTCACTTTGGATGAATTCAGAAGACTTCAAATCATTTACTGCTTGATGAAATCATTTTCTCTTGCTTTAATTCACAGCAAAATTCAGCAAAAACCTTCTGTGATGAAAAAGAAAGATTCACTTGTAACATAAAACCTGACAGATTACATGATTACAGGCATTTCCCACGCTACTGCATTCAGGAGTTCCTTGCACAGGAGGTGGGTTTGTACCCATGGTTTCCATCATGCTCTTTCATGAGTACAGGGATTGTAGAGATTGTGGGGATGAATTGGCATTTTCTTTGTCAGTTGTCCTAAAAAGACCAGATCCTGTCCAGAGTAACGAGGCGAGGCCCCATGTCTTTGCACCACCCAGGGCCTCGCTGGAACAGAAGTTCTGGAAAAGTCCTGTAGCCAAATTCTGCCTCTGTTGGCACCTGTGGAGGTTTGGGAGTTTTCCTTGAGACTGCCACAACACTCCCAGCTTCGATCAGTGCAGTCCTGGAAAATTTCCCCCAGAGAACAGAAATCTATTAAAGAAGAAAAAATGTGTGCCTTCCCCCTCATACACTTACTAAGGTAACGTCATTGGTTTATGGGCAGAAAATAATGCCAACATTCAGCACTTTTGTCTTTTCTTATTGTTGAGACGTGGATGACACAGCATGTCCTTACCTGCCCCAGGCGTCAGAGCTCGCTCCTCAGTCTCCGTTTTAACCTGTTTTCAGGGTGATTCTGATCTAGTGCTTGCCCTGCAAAGCACTGCATCCTCTTTTGCTGTTTGTGGTGTCAGTTTATAAGCTCTGGAGGGGCTTTTGACAGATGACTCTGCTGCCATCCTGTCGGGTTTGAACAAGGAACTCGGCCGATGCACGACCCTTTCCCCGAGCAGGACCATGCACCTCCGGAACTGCAAAACAAAGGACCCCTGCTGAGGACAGCAACTGCCATTTAAGACGTTGCATGTGGTACCTGGAAATACTTTTCAAGGTTTCAAACTTTTTCTTATCCCTTCTTTACTCTCCCGGCTCACAATTTACTCTCTGAAAAGTTTGCATAAGCCCTTGCTTTTGAAAAAATCAGACCTACCTAGTGCAGTTGACAGGACTCGGTTGTTTGAAGAGCGGCTTGCATGGAGACAGTGCTTATCTCCCCTTTGTGGTGCCGTACAGATTTTTGTTAATATAATTTACCATTTGCTTTTTCAAGAGGGAAGAGAACAGGTTAAAACAGAAGACTAAAAAACAGTTGAAGTAAACTAAACTATTCCAGCTGATTGCATTCACAATTGCCTTTAGTCTTATGCCATTTGGAATGAGTTAGGCAATTAAAGTCATCTATTACTTTTAAAAGTCAGTTAAGGGAAACACATTGTAGCACACAGCCCCTTCTAAAATCTGACTGAAACCAGTAGGGAAGAAACACAAAGTGGGATGCCATAAAGACACAAATTTCAGAGTAAAAAAAACAAGCACATGTAAAGAAACAAAGACATGCAAGACAGTAGGTGCCTTTGAACATTGAAATCTTCATACACCCTCGGTGTGGAGAGGCAGGTATCAGGGTACAGCTGGGTGACTTCCAAGTCCTCTGCACTGTTCCTCTGTGCACAACTCATGCTAGCAGAGCACGAGGCTTTGAAGCTGGGGAAAGCCACTGCTGCCCGGCACCCAGAGGTGCCTGCATCCTTTCTCTCCTTCCCTGGCAGATGACCTAACCTCCAGCTGACAGCCACTGTCCCTTTTGCTTCTTTTTCTGGCCCCACCAATTTTGTTTCCAGGCCTCAACAAGAAGAGAAAAGCTTGTGATTTGCTGTGTTCCCCCCCCAGTCCTTAGCGTGGTGGGTGATCTTGAGTCCAGCCTCGCACAGCGTGCACAAAAGTGGAAGATGTGGGTCAAGCTTCAGACTGATGAAGATGTTAAAATTTTCTGGTCTGAGTCTTCTAATCGTTGGGCTGAAATGTGAAGGAAGGTGGGAGCACAGTGCCAGGACCATGGCAAAGGTTTTGGCTTTAGCGGAGTGGTGCATGCTCTGCCTGAATCTGTTCTCTGCACCCCAAAGCAATGTCAGCACCTTAGCTTGGGAAATAGGTGGAGTTCAAAGATAAATTTTTTATTTAACATTTCCCATGAGCAAGAGGCGGGCATGGACTGCCTGCATTTGCAAAGGAAGCCCATGAGACCAAGGGAGGAAAATACATATTCTGCCTTTCCTGGCAAATGGCTAACCTCCAGGGCAACTTCTCATCGCCTTGTCTACAACCATAGTAGCTTGAACAGATCTGCAAAACTCTCAGATTAATCTCTGGAAATAGTCTCAACAAAACTTGAATGAAAATTTATTCATCAGTGCTTTGAATCTCTGCAGCCAAGGTTGGAAGTGTGTCCATCCCTCAGCATTGCCTCAGACGGGGGTTTCTCACCACTGAAATTTGTCATATTCAAAGAATTCTTGGTACAGTATGGACAAGCTTGATCTTTCCACTTTAAGCTTGGTCATTTGGGAACCTTACTGCATTTACAACAAAATTTTGCATATTGAAAGGTTCTGTATTTATTCATTTATTTATTGTGCTGTCTGCACAGAAACACATGTGCTCCACTCACTTACTCCTGCTTATCCAAAGATGTAATCGCTTGCATAGTGGTTACAGCTTTACAAAGCTGTTACACTAAGGACTTTCAGCATAAACGAATTTTGTACTAGAAGATATTGGGAGACTGGAGTCTGCTAGCAAGAAGTTACATCATCATTTAAAAACAGGAAAACAAGATTACTTTGGACTTAACAAGAAAACCATCCACGCTGAAGCTGAAAATGTGCCTTTGAAGGACTATCAGCCACACTGTGCTCGGTGAGCATCTCAAAGAGCACGGCACACCTGGGGACCACGATGCTAGCCTCATTGTCCTGTGTCCAGTCAGTCAAAACCCAAACGTTTGTTGTAGAAACTCTCCATCCATGCCAGGGCCAGTGAGATTCACCGTGGTGGGAGGTAAAGGGCAATGCCTGGTGCCCATGGGGCACGGTGTCAGGGGTAAGCACCTTTTCTTCGTGAGTAACACAACTGGAGGATCTGGCACATAAATAAATCACTAAGTGGCCACCCGTGGGGTACAGCAAGTAAAACAGCGTGCTAAGGGTTTTTTTGTGAGATAAAAGACAAGTTAGCAAACAGTTCAAGGATGATTTTAAAGATATAAATCAGGTATCTGGAAGGGAGTGCCTGGTGCCATGCAACATCAAAGCCTCATGTGCTGCTGTCACGAGAGACCGCTCACCTGCTGCTTTACGGAGATGTCTGCTGCTCCCTCCCATCACTGCCACAGGAGCTACGGGCACAGCTGTGACGCACCACCGGGCACACAGGAAAGCAATTGCTCTCAACATTTGGAGCTGGAGATAACAGTAATTTTGTGGAGTTTTGCCTCCAAGACCCTGTAACTCTCCCTTGAAAGTACAGAGGTTGCAGGTGTGTATAAGGGTTAGACTCAGGTGAGACCTGCACACCCTTGGCCAGGCCCAGCGCTGATATCATGAGTCTGAATGGGAGAAGACCTGTAGAAAGTTCTGTTATTATCATTATTAAAATTTGAAGACTCCTGATGTCTTGTGCAATGGTGCAGTTATTGTTTGGGTAACTCGTCAGCACAATGCACCTACTGCAATTACACATCAAAACACCTAGATCAGCTAATAATGAGGGAGAGGAGGAGGAGGAAGAGGAGGAGGAGGAGGAGGAGTATGGTCTTTCCATGTCCCCTGTGTGAGGATACGTAGTCTGAACACAGGTCCTTGGTATTTCATGTGCACAGCAATACTTGGATGATAAAAAAGCCCTTACCACTTTGAAGGCAAGCTTGGAATTGCTGTGTCTGCGGTAAATTTTCAGTTTCGCTTTATTAGCCATGTAGGATTTATGGAGAGCCTGAAAACACCATTATTGTCTGTGATGATCTGATGGCAGCATTAAGACAATATTGTAAAAACTGCTATACAGTATAAACTGTAGATTGTTATCACACAATCACCGTAAATCTGCTCATGTTGCAAACTGGTTTAAAGAGCTGGTGATTTCCTCTTCCACTGGAGAAATCCTGGTTTTCTGTTGGAGTATCTCCATGGCAAATCTGACTTGCTGCTGCCTGTTCAGCGACTCTTAAGTACAAACAGCTCCATAAATCTCCTTTGTGGGGGCATTTTTTGTTTGTTTGCTTTTATTTGCCTTTTGAACGTCAAGATTTCTGGGGTGAAGTGGGCTGTCTGCCGGTTCAGCGAGCAGATTGCTGGGGCTTGTCCCTCCTAGAGACCAGTGCTGTTCTCCTGGCCACACTCATCCGCTCTTAAATGGCAGCCAGAGCAATTAGCACTCGTTGTGGAAAATGAGTGTACGGAGCAAGATGGCTGATGTGCAGAGAAGCAGTTCGCGGAGCAGGAGGAACAAGGACAGGGGCAGGTGCAGCCTGACCTTCAGCCTTTAGTCCAAACACGTGCTCCAAATGATTGCCACAACACGCTGTGCCCCGCTTTGCTCCGAGCAATGGCTTTTCTGGAGGATGTTGGAGATGCTGCTAGTGCTGGTGGGAGAAAGCTGCTGAGCAATGGTCACCTGGGGGAGGCCAAGGAGGGGAGGGGAGGACGGCTGGTCTGCGCCACCGGGGGGGAGCGGACAAGGGATGGAGCCCCTGCCCTGGTGCCCTTCTCCCAGGACATCGGGGCACGGCCGTGCCAAGGCTCGGTGTGCTCGCGCTGGGAGAGCAACTGCCTGCCAAGCAACGCACTGCAGCACGAGAGCTGAAATTAATGCTAACAAGAGCTGGGAAATTGCTAGTTTTTATATGACAAGACCCATACTTTATGTCATTTTCATTTGGCTACGGAAGAAAGACAGATGGTCACATTGTCTGTCTTATCAATAGCAAGACGCCTGTTTATGCAAACCTTTTAAGATTTAGCAATCTGTAAATCCCATGGCTGGGGTGGCATGAATCCGCGTTTGTGCAAAAGGCTCTGTGAAATGAAACAAAGTAGTACAAGCTGTGTGCATTAACTGTCAACATTTAAACAAACCCCCAACCCTTGGCACATATGCTGTGTATTTTCGAGGACAGGGTGAGTGAGATTCTAAGGAAAAAAATGCAGCCACCCAAAGATCCCCCAGCCTGTCCAATTAATATTCTTTCTCATTATAACTGCCATTAACCTAGTTGTTAAATTACCATGTTTATTAATAAAAATACTAAAACACACACATACCCTGTAATGACAGTGCATCAAATGAGAAAAAAAAATATGCTAATTTCAAGTGAAAGTGGTAAGAGGTCAACAGTATTTTATCCTGTTATTACTGCCTCCTCCATATGGTTATATTTTCCATTTTGTTTTTTCTGTGACAAGAGATGAAGACCCAGGAATGCATGAACATGCTTAATTATTTGTAGAAAGAACTTCTCAAACTTTTAAATTTTAAATGGAAAGGGGAAAAAAAAGCACCCTGTTTTGGAAGTCATGGAGACTGGGTAGGGAAACAAAAGAGGTAAAAATGCACATTGTAAGAACGGTGTGGTTTATTCTTACCTATATTCCAGCATCTTTCCTCAGTAACAACATAGAGAAAAAGCTCAGTAAAAGTTACATCATCGAGACAAAGCTTAATGGGTTTGGTCTCCAGGAAAGAAAACGTTCAGACTGCCCGATCTCTCCCATGTCCATGTGCAGAAGATACCAGTTGAATTATATCCTCCTGTTGCCTGGGTATGTACCTGCTTTGATGATTATTTGCATTCATGCTACTTTTCTGCAGCTGCATTTCAGTGTTTATAGGTGTTATTTCAGGTAAAACTAGAATCTACTATTATTTATTAGGACTTTTCTCGTTACAGTCCAAATCCCAGAGGTGCATTTTTCATCTCACCACCCAAGCTGCAAATTCCACCTCTGCAGGGAAAATGTTCTTTCCCAAAAGTTATAAAACACAGAGCCCATTTGTGGTGTGTCCCTGGCCGAGCCCTTCAGCCGCAGACCTCAGAGGTGCTGCCTGTGGCAGCTGCAGCACGCGTGGGGCTGCACGTGGTGCTGGGGCAATAACGGTGAGGACAGAACGCAAGCGGTTCCACTACCGACACGGAAGATATTAATATTTTAATTAGATCTATAATTAACTAATTTGCTGTCGTCAGCTCCTTTGGCAGCTAGGAAAGGCTAGTGCCGTGATTGCAAGGTATTAATCACAAAGATGTGTGACGATCTCCCTGAATACAGAGACGGACCTTACTGAATGTGAGTAGAATACATTGGTAAATGAAAACAATGCTTTTTTTTCTAAAGGGAGTCTCTTTCATTAACACCACACAACACAGCACAGGGCACTGAGGTGATGTAATGAAATGAGCTGGGACTATCACTATGGGAGCAGTATCACCTGAAAAGCCACCAAGGGGAACGACTGTTGCAAGGCAGATGGAGGAGCATCCCATCAGTTTTCACCTAGTTAGAAAGACTCAGGAGGACTTTCCTTCCCCCCAAGGCTACACCTCCCTGGCTGTGCTGGGGGACACCTGTCCCCTTAGGGGACACAGAGGTGGCTGGCCATCTTCTGATGCTCCATTGCTGCTCAGACACTTGCTTATCTCGGGTCTCAGGTGGATGTGGCAGTGTCTCAAGGGGATGACTGCGGTGAGCCCCACCAGTGATGACGGCTGTCAGTGCCAGGACCCCCACCAGGACCCCATGGACCTTTGGCACAGCTCAGGACCATTTCTTTACCTTTAGATATGAGAAATAGCATAAATCTCGCTTATCACACCTTCGGTTACTGTCTTCCTACAGCCTGATCAACTCCAAGTGCGTGTCACAGTGAGAATGTCCTTTACCCTGAGAAATTTGGTCTGTTTTCATCATTAATCTATAATTACTATCAACTGCAGTAGATTTATTTCCATAGTAAAAAATATCCACTTGCACTGGACGATTTTTTAGTGTACTTTGTTTTAACTCATATAATTTTTCACCAAGACACCTAAAAAGGATGTCATAAGGAGTTGGAAAATAAAAATAAAAAATCTTTCATTCTTTTTAGCATTATACAGCATATATAACACAGCACACGTTTATATGTAGCAACTTACCACTTGTTTTCTAAAAGGCAAAATTTTCATCCACATCATAATTTAAATACACTGCATTTTCTGTAAGAATCCAGTCCCATTCACCTCAGTAAAACTTTCAGTCACATTTTAATGATATTTAATAATAATATTGAGAATAAAAATCTGGTTACATGTGCTGAGTGGTACACTAACAGAGATGTAGAAAACCTTTAGGGAATGCAACTTGAAAGTGGAGCCTCACTGGGAAGAATATCAACAGAAAAAGAAATACCAGTGTGTTTGTGTAAAAAAGTTAATTTGCTGTATAAATGAGGCAAAATAAACACATACAGTAAATGCTATTATTTCCATCGACAATGAGGTTAAATAAGTACTTGATGGGTAGTTCTCAAAGGCATTTGTGTACAGGAAAGATACTTATCACAGTGCATGATGGTTATGTATGCTAATAGAATTAAAATGAATTAAAACTCAGCTGTTATCTGTATGCAGGGGAAAAAAAGCCCAAGATATTAAAGCAAAGAGGATCAATTTATGCCTTGCTAATTGGAAATTCTTAGTATGAGTGAAATTATGCAAAATTCACTATCCTTTAATTTTCTTTGGTTTTCAGTACTGTGGAGATCCAAGAAGCTCAAGTCAAATGTAATTTCAACTGCCAGAGTTAGCCAGGAAAATTACTACTGAGTAAAAAAAGAAGGAAAAAAACCCCAATACCCAAGCCTATCTCTAGGTGATCATTTTCAATCACTGTTCAAGGTTGCGGGCAAACAAATTCTTGTACTTCATGATTAATTACCAGCAAAGGTCAGAAAGGAGCTCTTTTCCCTCCTCTCCTCTCAGTCCTTGTTTCTACAGCTGACAAGGAAGGGAAGGCACTGAGATTAATCCCCAAATCCTTCCCTCATTAGAGGGAATAAGAGATGATCCAAAAACTCCTTGCAGTCAACATGAGCGTTTCTGTCCACCCTGAGGAACTCTGGATCCAGACTTCAGCCTTAGAATTGACACAAAAGGAGAAGCACTAGCTGTCCTCTCAACCTGGAGAAAACCCGGTTACCTCATTGAGGCAGATGATGTGCCAATCACACCTGCGTGTGCTTTGGAGATAGATCTTCTTCTTAGCTTCTTCTAAGAAGATTTCTCTGTTGTGCAATATATTTGCATAAAGCTGAAAATTCACAAGGTTATTGTATTCCTGTCCCCCTACGTGTGCAGAACTCCACTTTGTGTTGGCAGGAGCAAAGGAAGGAGGCACAATCCCTAGGCAAGGTAAGTTTGATTTCAAACTGTTGTACTCTGAGTTATGACTGAGAAGATGTATGTGCCATTAAGTAGGGTCATGTCAAAGCAACTCAGGAATAATGTATTTTAAAAAAATTCTTTTATACCCTGCCAGATGTGTCACTGATTAAAAACCACACTTACCTGCCTGTTTTTTCTGCCTTGAAGTAGGGATAGTAATCTGCCTATCAAACAAAATATTGACACACTTATTTGTAAGAAGTTCCTTATTCCACCCCAAGTCTAATTAGAACCATAGAATAGAATTGTTTAGGTTGGAAAAGACCT
>NW_009612853.1:20596-33627 GCF_000690535.1 Cariama cristata | reverse complement strand
CCGTTTTGAAAGCGGAGCTTGTCCTGGCTTGGCAAGCTCGTGCCAGCGGCAGCCAGCGCAGGGCACGCTGAAGGCTTGCATACTTTTGTGCAAGAAATGCGTTCAGTAAAGCTGCGGTATTAAAAACTTACCAAATATTAAAAGGAAGTCATGAAAGCATTGTTATGGATCCTGGCTTTTTCCCGAGTCCCATGCAAGCTGTCCCCGGAGGCTCTCAAGGCACGCAGCAGAAGCCCGTTCTTGCTCCAGAGCAGCGATCAGTTTGTTGCAGTCTTAAAGCATTTTCTCTACCTGGGTTCAAAGCTTTGCATTTCAGCATGCTTTGCTTTACTAGTGGAAAGGAATCCTCAGCAACAACGAGCAGAGTCAGAGGCCAAGCGATGGCTGTGGGGCAGGTGGGATGCACTGCACGTGCAGTTCGTAACCGCAAAGGACGCCGTGAGAGAGGCAGCGCCTGGGTGGGCTCGGCGTACAAGGGCCGCTGTCAGGAGGTAGCGAAGGCAAAGAGAGAAGCTGAGCTTGAGACTGAAGCTTTCAAGGATGCTACAACAGAAAGGGTTTGCTGCGAAACCAGTTTCTGTTCTCTCTGCAGACTCCTCAGTTTGCGTGGAGGAGGAGATTTACTCCAGGAGCCGCCTACGAACACGGCCCGGAGTGGCAGAGACTCCATCCCAGGGAGAGCTGCCGCCGGACCCCGGAGATCTCCCTCTGCGTCCTGTTAGAAGCTCAGCCAAACGCAGAATTTTGTCTGCTCAAATGTGCCTGTGAAATTCATACTCATCAAGGCTTAATGTAGCTTCTTACCACCAGTTTTGTAAGCACCACTGGAGTTTGGATCAAATTTGGTGTAAGGCAGGAAAAGACCTTTACGTCAAAAGTGAGTTAAATGGGACACGGATGGCTGCAGCCACCTGCGTGTCCACGTACTACCCAGCGCTCAGCACCACGGAAGAGCCGCAGACGTGCTTGCTCTGAGTTACAGCTCGCTCTTCGGAGCGGCTCAGACGCCAGGTCGCCATCACTCGGACCAGGGAAGAGTCAGGCTGGTTCCCCTTACCCAACCCGATTAGCACAGGGCCCTTTCTGCCCGTTAAAAACCCTGGATGCAAAGAACAGGACCACAAAACCCCAAGTATTTCTTCTACAGCTGATGAACAGATTTGCGTCACGCTGAGGAGTCCGGCACCTGGCCCTCCCTTTCCCCCTCGCCCCTCGCCGTAAGCCCCTCGCTGTCTGCGAGGGGAGAGGTCCGCAGCAGCCATCCCGCCACATCTTGATTCCCTCGACGTTCACCTGAAGCGCGTTGTGAATCCGGACGGCTGGGGCTCCTCTCCTGACTGCAGGCCCTCAGCCCGGCGGGACACCCGGCAGCTCCTGGGTTGTGAATTCCTGCTCACAAGGTGACACTTGCTCCTCTTCCCAGGCCCCATCCGTGGCGATGGGGGATCGTCCCCCACCCAGGCATCGGCCTCCAGAGCCGCTCGAACAGCTGGGAGGTGGAAACCCTTCGAGAGAGAAAAAAACCCCAACCCACCACACCAGGTTGCATTTGGTGACGCAGGGGTTACCATGGGCATAGGAAAATATTGCTCCCCCCCTTCTGTAATTCCAGGATGGGGCAGTCCCATAGGAAAGTCCTTGCACGCCTGCCAGGTTACTTCATTTCTAGGCACAGCCTTTGGGCAGGGTACAAAACAAGGACCTTTGGTTCAAAGCTTGACAAAACCAATTTCTCTGACTGTTGAGCCTAAAAAGAGCGTTCTGGTAGGTAACACACACAGCATCAGGTTGGTCTGCGGGGCGGCCACCCCGCAGCAGGGACCACCGACCCCACACGACGGTGCCCACCAAGGCCCCTGTGCTCCCAGTGGGGCGAGTCCAGGCCAGGGCCCGTGAACACCTGCGACTCCGCTCCTCCCCTGCCCGCGTCTTCTCTCAACCCCCTCCTCGTTTCCTTTCCCTGGGAAATTAAAAGTACAAGTTAAGCGCCTGAGCTCTTTGGAAGTGCACTTGATTTCACCAGGGTGTGAGCTGTACCCCAGCTGTCCCTCAGCCAGGCGCAGCACCCCTCGCCGCCCACCCCCGGCCCCGAGGCCGGCATCCAGAGGAGCGTGGCCACCACCATTCGATACCGATTCCAGGTCCTGCTTCCAGAAACCGCGGTGCATCAATGCCAAACCCCCCCATCCCTGACAGACCCCCCGGCTGTATTTACACACCCCCACACGTTTCTTTCTTCACCTTACCAACAATTTTTTTCCAGAGTCACTTGGCATTTCCAAGAGGAAATTCTCTCCGTCTGTTTGTGCTCAGTGTAAAATGACAACAGAATTCAGAGCTTAATCTTAAATCCCATTCCTGCAATCTCCAAACCCATCCCCGAGAGGAAGCAGCAGACCTCTGAGGGTGGTTCATCTTCTCCCAATACTTTCTCGGCACGTAACCGGTCATTGCAGCTACCACAGCTGCCTACTCTCTGCTCACTAAAGAACAACTACGCTGACAGTTTAAAACACACGCACAAGCCTTGTGAAGTGAGGAAGATGAACAAAACTCTCTCAGGTTTACAGAAACTGTCTTTGATACACAATGTTCACCTAAGCCTCAGTTAACTGGACATTAAGGGTTCATCATATCAAAAAAGTGACTTTAAAACAAGTTTCAAAGATCGTACCTCCAATTTCTAGTACAGACAACTTCTGCTCTTCCAGTTACTTCCTCAAAAACAACTAAGGCCTGAAGTTACCTCCCTGTTCAGCAATACCTGCAGGGCAATGGCTTTAAACTGGAAGAGGGAAGATTTAGACGAGATATCAGGAAGAAATTCTTCCCGGTGAGGGTAGTGAGGCACTGGCACAGGTTGCCCAGAGAAGCTGTGGCTGCCCCATCCCTGGGAGTGTTCAAGGTCAGGTTGGATGGGGCTGTGAGCAACCTGGTCTGGTGGGAGGTGTCCCTGCCCAGGGCAGGGGGTTGGAACTGGGTGGGCTTTAAGGTCCCTTCCAACCAAACCATTCCGTGATTCCCTAAAGCGGATCTGCACTTTGTACCAGGCCGACCCCTGTCAGAACACACACGGAGGGCTTTCACCCGATAAAGCCAAGCGCTGTCTCTCTAACACAATACCCCCACCACCGCCCCTGCCTCACCCCTCCGCCGAGATGCTCTGCCTCCTGGGAGTTAACTGTTCGGGTATTGAGAGGGCGAGTACTGCAATGCTCTTGAACTGGTCCCAGAAGTCAAGGGTGGCTTTGGGCAAATATCTGAAAACACAACAATTTTATCAAATGGGCAATAAAGTCTGATTTTTTAGATACAATGAAATGATAAAAATTTCATGAATCATCAAAAACTATTTAATTGAAAGTGGTACAAGCAAATCATGTTTTATAGAATAGAAGATTCCATCTTATCCTTTTTCTTTTTTACTCATATTCCACTTACATTTGCTGAAAAAATAGATCAAAAATAGACAGCACTAATATATTCACCGAGTATGAACAGACAGCTTTCCGAGTAAGAGGTATGACCATTCAGAAACTACCCATTTTAAACGGAAATACAAACAATCTTCGGGTTGGCTCATTTGGCCAGTTCTCTCAGAAACGGAAGAAAAAGTTGCCAAAATACACACAGCAAGTCCAGGTAAACATTTAAAATTTATTAAACTTTTTTGGTCAAAATAATTGAACAAGTATGTACAATCCCACCGTATTAGCTCTATTACGTATTTTAGGAACAAGGTCAAATCTAATGCTTTAGCGACCCAGAAGTTCCACATTTCAAGATTTTCAAATAGTGTCACAACCAATATACAGTATAAGATTTTTTTTTTTTTTTAATTTAAACTTTATTTGTAGAACCTCAAAGTTAGTTGTACTTACTAGCTTACTGTGAACAAGAGTGGCACTCTACGGACATTAATCGGGAGGGTAAGAACGGAGACATTTTGCTCTTGCATATGCAGATCTGATTCAGTGATCATCATACACCTTCATTTTAAGAAAAATGGAGTGTAAACCACACTTCTGTATTTCCTCTGGGAAGCTCAGGGTATCTCGTCATTCAGAAAGAATTTCTAATTTGCAGGCACATTTCAGAGAGTGTAAATCAATACTACTCACTACTCGATGCTACTAAAACGTGCTGCAACAGCTTCAGGACCAGTTTCCCACCCAGGCTAGTCCTGGGTGAAGAGAAGGTTGATGCATTTTAGGCCTCTTTGGAAAAAAAAAAAAGTACCTAAGGCTTAAAAAAAAGTTAGCAAGAACAGAGTTACAACAAACGCAGCCAACACCAGCTTGTGGCCTCAGTGTTTTCCGACATCTTGGTGCTAAAGTCAGAACGTGCTAAAATGGATTAAGCTGCGTTGCTGCTTGGCATAATCGACATAGGTTGGTTTGTTTTTTTTTTTCTTTTTTGCTGGCTTGAACTGCAATGTGAACTATAATATATTATGCCAAATATTTAAAATAAACTATATCTTCATGACAAATACTAAAAAGGTTAAAAAACATAATGCACATAAGGTATGTCTCTATCTAACACTGAGATGCATCAGATAAACTGCATTTTTATCTTCAAAGAAGAAAACTTGTTAAATGTTTTCTTTTCCCTTCTGTGCAAGGTGGTCACTTTCTGTTAAGGCTGTGGATGTCTTTATGCTAACCTTTTGTCAGTCTCCTACTTGGTACACAGACAGCGTTTTACAAGAAAACCAGTGCAACTTAAACTAAATGACAATTTCATGGAAACTCTAAATTTAGAATTTGAAATACTACACAAAAAAGTTTGTATTAGTCTGCCAAAAATCAGTGTTTTGGGGCAAACATTGTCAAATCTGCCCATCAGAATTATTTTGCACAATCTCAGTACATGCAATAAAAAAATAAAAAGACTGAATACATACCTTCAGATTTAAAAACACTTTTTATAGTTTGTTATTTTATTAAGTGGTTTACACCAGAAGGTGTGGTTATAGATACAGTTGGTGAGTAAATATTCATGGAAACCTGTCTACGAACCCAACTCAAGACCTACCTAAGTGCTCAAAGGTAAAAACACCTAAGCCTAGATACAGGCCAGAGGAGGAATGTTTACAGGCATTAAGCACAATATATGTTTTGAAAGGCCCAAATAATACAGCAGAGAAAGAGCGCGAGAGAGAGAAATTACATTTTTATGACAATTTTTCCTCTTGGGTGTTAAATTTTTGGTCTATAAACTGGAAAGGAAGGCTCAGACTTAAATAAATACATGTGAGTATTGGCCTTATTGAGCACTGTCCATCAATTCTGCCTCTAGAGGGTTTCTCCCAGAAAACTGACACTGACGCTCCCTACCCCCACCCAAGGCAGAACTACACCATGAGCTCAAAAACCAGGCCAGATCCTCTCCTTTATCTAAAGGGAAGTAAGTGCATCAATGTTCTTCACTGGTAGGACAACAAGGCCTTCTCTTTTACAGATAAACAACTGAGCTTAACTATGCAAGACGACGACTCTGTCCTCAAGTAAGTCATCTTTAGTTAATTTTGTCCTGGAATATATACAAATTATTGGTGGCAGCTACAGCAATGATGTTCTCCATGGGATGCCATGCTGTATGAAGAATCTTCTTGTTGAAGTCCAGACTGTCAACGCTTATTTCATCCTTCTTTCTTTTACCACCTGTACACACTTTACGTGGCTTTAAGATGGCACGAGGTTTGCTGCTCTCCCTGGATGCTTCTAGAGTGATATCCCGTCGTGTGTTTCGGTCAAACATTCTGAAGAAATTGTTGTAAGATCCAGTCATGATAGCACTGTTGAAAAGCAGAAGAAAAGGCAAATCTTAGCAGGTTTCCAGAAACAGTATTCAACACCCATCTGCCCGCTCTTACACACAAGGTGACTGTCAGACAAAGTTCATGCCCAGTATGTGGCATTACACCCTTCTCCTCTCTGATGTACGCCTTTGCTCAATTCCATTTGGACTTCAGCACCGCTTTCACTCCACCACTTTCTCTTCCAGGCCTTCCCCTGGACCTCGCTCCTGCCACCGGCACTCAGCAGCAGTCTTATGCTTTGGTCACCTTATTGTGAGCAAAGCGGGTTTCCCTCTTGCTACTCCATCCCTTTATCCCATGGCAACAAAAGTCATGGTGGAAGCAAAGCCATTGTGAACTGCTTCGTTTCAGCAGACTATCACAAACAAAAGTGTCTGCCTTTGCCCTGTGCACACACTGACCATGAGCACGCCAATGGATTAATTACAAAAAACTGTCTTGAATCAGTAAAAGGAACCCCTTGTGTGAATGTCTGCTGCAGCCCTGCAGGAACAATTCAGAGTTTCTGTACAGTATCAAACATGCTTTTGAACAAGGCAGAGAAAGACGTGCATCTGAAAATGCTTTCGTATCTCTGACTTCCAATGAACTGCTTGTTTGTAGCTCTCACACACACACAAATGCTTGAAATTGAGGCTGAATTGTTCATTATTTTCTGTACTGAACACTTATCTCTACCACTTGAAACTGGAAAAGCTGTTTCCCACATGGCAGAAGTCGCACAGATCGTAAAAATCACCACTGCCTCACCCTTGTCACCTTATTTGCCAACAAAGATTGTCTTCATGGCATTAAAAAAAATTAATAACTAGGAGAAGAATGAGATACTATTACCACAACATATACCCCATAGATTGTATTAAGGAATGCACTGAGATATTTTTTTCTTTTTCAAAGGTAGGTGAGCATCACAACTTCCATGACAACTTATGTTCTTATAATATGTTCAAATGAGACGACCGACCTTTGATTTTTGCCTCCCCTCCAAAATAGACTATCTGGAGTTGCTTGAAAAAACCCATAGAAATAAGGGTCAGTTTCTTTGCATTTTAGCTTACTGAAAAACATACGCCACTTCTTTCATGCATTTTATGTTAGATATTGTAAATATTGCTAGCAATTTCTTTTTGTAAACTGACTGATACAGTATGATTTCTCCCTTCTAACTCAAAGCCACTTGCAACTTCGTATTTAGAGTGACCACATTTCTTTGATACTGTTTACTTCTGAGTTGAGTAAGTAAGCGGCATGTAGCAGTACACGCAATCTCAACTATCACTGCAATAGCAAGGTAGGCAGGTTTCACTTTCATTGCTGACTCCTGTGCACAGCTTATGAGATTTGACTTCCCTGATCACTGTCCCCATCTAAACCATGTGGTAGATCTTTTGTTCTTGAGTATTTGATGGATTTAGGCCAAAGCTTGTTTCACAGCCTGATCCTGTTACCATCAAATCAAAACTGATACCTTTTCATTAAACAGCTTGCAAGCACTTGGTAGCAGACAAGTCACTGGTTTAGGTATTTCAGATACACTCATAAATCTACCGAAAAAAACCCACCCCAAACCACCAGAATCCCCAAGGCAAGTCAACACAAAGCATCCAGATACAAGATCCAGATCTGCCATGATCTTATCCATGGTTTCTGACAGCATTTTAACAGGTAGCTGGTATTACCATAGCTCGTGACAGGAAGCATACACCATTTGTGCCAATACAGTGGCTTTGCTATCTGATTATAACGCTTCCACAACTTGCAGGCAAGACATATTTCCACTGTCTGCAACAAATGTGAGTAATTATCTAATGCAGTTTTATCTTCTTTAGCCTACAGAGAACATGGAAAGAAGATTCAATTTGCAAGACACTGAATGCACCTTCTTGCATACACTTTAAGAATAAAACTGAGCCACATTTTCATGGTGTGAAATGGCCAGTCTTGACTATATAAAACTTCGGCAACAATTCATATCGGAAGCAAACTGACACACAAAAGTTTATTCCACTTCTGCAATCGGAGGGTGGAGGATTGAAGAAAGAAGTGTTTTTGCAGAAAAAAAAAAACTCAAAACACACCCCAAAAAACCAAAACCCCAAAAACCCAAACCAACCCCCAAAAACCCAACCCCAGTTGATACAGCTTTCAAGACTGGAAACCAAATTCCTCATGCTGAGGGAAAACCAAAATACCAAACCAAAACGAACACCTCAACTTACCTATCAGAACCGTTCCAGCAGCATTCAAATTTGTCGAAGATGCAGTCATTTTCATAAAGAGAACAAAGCTTGCTTCGAAGATACTCATGAACCTTTTTGGAACATTTAAATTGATATTAGACATAAAGAAAAAGAAGAAAAGGGAAAGGAAGGGTATTTAAGAAAACTTGAACACCATACTTGATATGTCTCTACAGGCCTGTTTTCCATATTGAGATCCCACACTTTAACAGAAAGGTAGTCTCTTGTCATCATGTATCGACCACTGTGACTGAATTTTACATCAGATATCGATGATATTATTTCTGAAAAAAATGATCTGCTGCTAGGATCTTCAGGTTCTTCAAAAACTGTAGACAGAAGACACAATTACAAATGAAACCAACACCAAGTTTTATGGCTTTGAACATTTTTTAGTACTTGGAAAATTTTAAATCAATATACTAGTTTCTTCTGAAAGATAGTTGCTGTTAAATACTTTTTTAGAAATAATCCCTTGTTGAATAACATTATGCTCTTAAGTCATCAGATTGCTAGATACCTCTCTCCAACATTCTCAAGGGGAGCACAGGATCAGCAAACTACAATTCACGGGTCTTAGGGATGAATTGGAGAAAAAAAAAGTTAAAAACCAGCACATGGGTACAGTAAACATTACAACTGATCTACAAATCATGATGAAAAAGAGCAGATGAAAACATCAGCATCCCAAACACAGTATGTTAATGTACCACCCATGCTTTTTAAGACTACTGTACAACACACTTTTCTTTAGATCTGAAAAAAAGTTGTACAATGCAACCTACTGAAATATTAGTATCCACACTTGAAAATGCAATTTTTATGGTTTTAGAAAGCAGATAAAGAAATGCATCATTTAAATTGAAGAGTCAATCTCTGAAGTCAACGTTTCATGACACAAGCTACCCAGAACTATTTATTTCATTTTTGAATAGACTCCTTTTAACAGGATGTTATTCAGTCACAAGCAGTTAAAAAATAAAGTGCTTCTAAGTAATTTAATGCAACACTAAGTCAAACAGATGAAGTCGCCTAGCATTCTACGTTTCCCATTGCACAAGTATTTCCTTCCACCACCAAGAAAACCTTATCTGCACTATAGAAAGCTCACCTGCAAATATCAGAATAGCAGGTCACACCAGAGGACTAGTAATACTAATAAACCACAACTATTACAGTAGCAAACAAGAAATGAGATGCTGCGTGCAAGGTGTAGGCAGTTATCCTTATGACTTCAATAGAAAAGCTTTCCTCACCTACATAAGTCTGCATGGCTCAGACTAAAGAGCATTGCCCTTTCATCCCTGGAAACTTGCTTCAAATGCAGTGCATATTCTTAAGAATTAGTTCTACGCTAGGAGCTGCAAACGGTCACAAAGTAAATGGAATCTGGCAGCATCAGCCCAGTTTCTAATGCACAAAGGTGAATAAACTGCCCTGAACTTGCATTTGATAAGCAGATACCTTTGAGAAGCACCAAGACTGAGTCTGGACAGAAGACAGGTCTCACTGGTGCCAAAAGCACTTGTTCCCATCAGTTTATGATGCATAAATGGGTAAACAGGAGCAGAGTCAGATCGTCAATTGTCTCATGCTACACTTCTGCTTGTTGATGGCCTAGAACAAGACAATTAAAATGTTCCATTCTACAAGACTACCACCCCTTACCTTGTATGCTCTTTCCCAATAAGTAGAACTTGGTATGTTCATTTATAAGCAGAACACCTATACACTCTAGTTTGCATGAAAACAAAGCAAAAAACCCATAAAGCAAAGACGCATCCTAACTTACATTTTGAATGCCTGTCACAGAGGGCTGAAGAACGCATGTCACAGAGTCGAATAGTTCCTTTGCTACTACTGTAGACAAACACATTACAGTGATGAGGGTGGAACTCTGCAGCAGTAATCACTTCTGTCAGCTCCTCCATGTTAGCTGGCTTAATATCTACAATATCTGGGAAGGTTTTTGTAAAGGCATGTAATATTTCACATTCAAATAACTTCTAGATAATTATTGAAAAATATTAAAAATACCATGTAGAAAATCAGGGTAAGATCTTAATTTTAATCGTGTGCAATCTATACAAAGTGACCCAAGTAGATTAAAACCAAAAAAAAAGTCTAGATTTTGCAAATCAATGTTAACAGATGCTAGACATAACTTCAGACTTCTCTCAAGTCTCTTTCTTAATGCTTCCTATTGAACACTGAATATACTTCATCTATTTACCTAAAGCTTTAGAAAACTTGCATATGACCTATTGAACATTCAGTATTGTGGTAACTTTTACTTTTGGTGCAGATTTGTCAATGTAGGACATGCTATTAGTTTTGAATACACAGGCTTGCAAAAAGATTTGAAAATTACTTCTGCAGTTAATGATATCATTTGACACGAGAAAAAATTGAAACGTGTTTTAAGAGAAGTGTCAGTTTGACAGTTAAGAGACGCTAAACTTTGGAAAGAAGTATCTACATTAACAAAGGATCTACTTTTCAAATCTTTCAACTCTTATTTAAGTTGACTGAACTCCACAAATAAAGGATGTTCCCAAAATTCCTCAATTTCTCTTTAGAAATCAATCTATGGTATTTCTACTGGCAGTTTTCCATTGAAAGAACGCTTGCACTCAAGGATGAATGAGACCATCCTAAGGCCTGCTTTCACTGTTATTAGACCTCCAGGTTTTAAAATCCTGAATTTCAATCCCTAGATTCAAACACCTACTCTAACTAGTAAAATTAAAGTGATCTTCTTAAGCATACACAACTTAGATGTTCCCCAGTGCTCACGGAGAACAAAAAAAGGATACTAAAACTTCTATCTGTGATTTCTAAATGCCATAGGTTAATTCTTAGGTCATCTGCAGAAAGGTATGTTTCGTGATCACTGTTTACTGAAATAGAGTTTATGTGATAAGTGTGTGCATTTGCAAATATCCTCCTGGGACTTGCTTCTACCATTAGGTCCATGGGTTTCAATATTGGCACCTGAAACATGAAAAAGAACAGTCAATTTTGGCATAAAACTGACTTCTGATTCAGAAGATATCAATTAATTGCACACCACAGATTGTTTTGATTTAGTGACTAAACACTTTTGAAATCTACTGAGCAAGAAAAGTAATAGCCTATGACTGCTGACCTTGCATACTACCAACACAAAACCTCAGACACTGACTTCTGCAGAAGTTACCTGCCAAATACAGAAACTTTGTACCTCATCCAACAGGAAAATGGTGTATGTTTATAATGCTATTTGAAGATTATGTTAATCTGAAACAACCACTTAAAAATGATCCCATATCTTAGAGGGGCGCTCGTGAAGTTGGTAAGAACAGTTTGCAAAGAATTTGTTCACTGAACAGTCAGTACAATTTTTAGGAACACCTGGATGCCCCATTTCCATGACTGGCTGATCTACAGGGCGATACAGTTTGTCAGGGTCAAATGGACTAAGCTTCCCTCTAGCTCCTTCTCACTGACCAGAGAGTGGATAGTTTAAGGTTGCCCAAGGACGTCCTATACTGTTCCAGTACATACGACAACAGAACACTAACTTACATCATCCAACCAAGAAAAAAGTTATGACAGTGTCCAAGATAATCTGTCTTCCTGGAAAAAGAAACAGATTAATCCAACAGCTCTGTAATTGCTTTCACCATGTTTGTATCTCTCACTCTTTTTGCATCAAACTGTAATGAGTAAAACTAATCCATTACTTTTTATTAGTCAATTTTCCTATCTCACCACATGAGTGTTCCTAGCCTGGTTCTAAAATTGAAAATGAATTAACGTGAATTATCAGGAATGGTTACTTAGATGTGCCATGGTCTCTATGCAAAGGATGCAGCTCTGAAGTGCTGCTTCTCCTCCATGTCTACTTCTTTATGGACAAATGGGCATTGTATTTCTGTAACAAAATACACAAAAAAAGCCTATAAAGCCCCAATGTACATATGCTCTAGGTCTCTACAGCCTGATCATTTTAACGTACGGAAGTGAGGCAACATTTTTTGCCCTTCAGCCAACTGTTGCTCAGACTTGATGCATTCCATCATCTCTTCTTGTAAGATGTAGCACCTGGCAAGGTTGGCAGCTCAGCACAAGCTTCCCTTCCCAGAAAAGCAGCAAATTTAGAAGACTAACTTTTAAGAGAGAGGTCCTTGCTTTTTGTTGCTTCCTCCCATTCAGCTTGATGATTCCTGAATATACTACAGTGTTTAAAGAAGATGCTAAGGTACTCCAGTGCTATAGGCAGTACTTTGTAATGTTGGACTCTCCATGTTCCCAGATGGGTAGTCTACTTCTACATAAGGATAAGGTTTTAGAACCCAAAATTTCAGCCATACCTGCTTCCAGCCACTGGGCTAAGGCATAATCATCATAATTTATTTCCTTGTTTTTAGATATTTTCACTAGAATACTCAATTAGATCTTGGCTCCCACACGCTGAGTAGAAAGACACCTTCCAGAGGAAGTGGATATCCTTTCCCAACATGATTATACATTAGGCTCAAGTATACCTAAAGTTTCAGTTCAATATTCAATTTGAGCAAAAGCAAGGCAAAAAACCCCAATAAAACCCCACAAAAGTGTATAGTCCAACAAGCGTCAGGAGTGGCACTGACTTTGAAAGCAGTGAGAGCCTCAGGTCAATTCCTATTTATGGTAACAACAACATAAAAAAACCCAAGAAAAATCCCAACCCCACATGGTTTCATCTCTTGAGCTCCTGCTTTAAATGATCCCAAGTTTGGAGCGCTAACCCTACCACTACATCACTATGCAAGTGGAAAAATGTCAAGACTGTTCAAGTATACATTCAGTTTTCCAAATGCTCAGAACTTGCCTCTAACAAAAACACCTTCTACCTAACCATAGAGTACCCCACACAACGTTTAATTTTTTGATTCTTACTCTCAGAAAAAAGACCGAACAAGTTAAATATGAGTAATATTGGG
>NW_009612853.1:9346-20366 GCF_000690535.1 Cariama cristata | reverse complement strand
CACAGACACTGCAGCACTGTCCTCTCCTGACTAGTCATGACCAGGAAGAGCAGTCACTGTGTTACGGGCCTCTGAAATACATGTGTTCCCTGCACTTTTCTTCATGTTGCACTCAGACATTAGACTATTTTAAGAACACAGCAAGTTGAGTTCATGCTTTCTAGGAACCAAGTATAGAGTAGTGCAGCCCCAGTCAGAGATACCCCAAAATGCCAAAATGCTGTATTTTCAGGCTTGAATAAGAACATTTTTTTATATTTTATTGCTGTCAGTGTATCTTTTCCTACAATTGGAATATACCGATGTGGATGAAGGCTGTCTGTAACAAAATATTTTAATTTTAAAACATAGTTTAAATTTCAAAACCATTTTAAATATGCTAAGATGTTCCAAGAAAAAAAAAAAGCCAAACTATTGGGAAGCTAATAATATAATATTGTAATCATGAAAGTTTGCCTCAAGTTTTCCAGAGGAAGCTTATTTAATAGTTATAAATATATAATGAAGTGTCTCCATTTTTTATAAGTTTTCAGTGACCCTGACCTAAACATCATTTTTAATCTACATATTTCAGTTGACAACTTTGGTAGTACAAAAGTAGAGAAGTACATGCAAAAAGATATTTAAAGTCAAAGAGCAGAAACATACCCGTAGTGCTGTGATTCTGAAAGGATCCCTAAGTCTTCCATCTTCATCTTTTAAATTATAACCTTCGGCTCTTTTATCCCTTTCACTTATTTTCCATAATTTAATAGTTTTATCTAAAACCAAAAATTCACATGCTTGAGAATGAGTTCAATTCAAATTAAAATCACTAAATAATGGAGTCAGCAGAGTGGATATTATTTATCTATCTAGGTTTCCACTGCTTGGAACAGAAAGGACGCTGATGGAGTCCTTTAAACAACAACGTAATACCAAGTGCAGCCCTCCCTATGTATACTTGAAGTACTTTGCCTTCAGCTATATTGTTTAGCAGAATTGGTATGTGAAAAACAAACAAAAAATAAACCAGACACATGCACTTGGAGGGTGTGGATGGGAAACGCATGAAAATATCAGTAAATGGAGAGGAAAAAAAGATGGATTCTGTTTTAACTCCAATGTAATGTTCACTTTGAATAAAATACAAGTTTCTGCCTGAACAATAAGGTTCCATGCCTATCATTCACCAAAATGACCCTTCACAAGGAAAGTTTCACCAATTACCAAAATCCACCAATAAGCCCTGTGTGACTATCTAATTTATTTTTAACAGACAAATGCTAGGGAAAAAACCCAACAAAACCGTGAATTACTTACACTACCTACCATAAAGAAAACCAAGTTTGTCCCCAGTGTCTGCTAAGAGACAGCCAAGAACAGTAAGTGAGAAGCAGACTTGCCCCGTTATTTCAGGGTTCCATGTCCAAAGGTGGGCACTTCCCAGGCCTTACTAGGGGAAGGCTTTCCAAGTGCAGAAAGAAAGTCTCCTTCACCAAGAGGGAGATCCTTAGCTAACTGGAAACAAACCTCTCCTCCCCCAACTACTACACATCTTTAAAGCACTTAAGATGACACGGTTTAAAGACTGCTTTAAGTTTAGTAAGACTTATATGAAAGTAAGATTATTTTAATTTCAAAGTCCAGTAGACAGAAGTCATTCCCACTTTTAAAATTTCGTATAGCAGGTAAGATATCAGCCCTTACATAAAGTCATTTAAGTACATGGCAAAAAGTGATCCAAATCGTTGGGAACAGGCATATTCCTCTGGCAATATGAGCAAGTTTTTCCATGCACAGTTCTGCATTTACATTTACAGCTTGTTCCATGATGCAACAGAATGAAATACATCTCCCTCACACTCATACAAACCTAATACCTAACAACTACTACTAAAATACTGGAAGAAATAAAAAAACCCCACCAAACCAAAGTGCATGAAAACTTGTAATTTGCAACTTGTAACTTCTGCACTGCTTTTATGTATTCTAAGGTACACAGTGAAAATGGTATAAACATAGTCCTCCTAGAGCGACTGTTGTCTTTTAAACAGATGCTTTTCAAAGCACAGATAATGTTTTGGTACTGGAAAAGCAAAAAGAGGATTTTAACCACAGTATTTCAATTTCAAATGCTTTTATTAACAATTCATCTGGGATCACAAAAAATTAAATTTCAAAATTAGGGTCTGGGAACCCGTTCATACAACTCTAAAGTAGAGTAACAGGGTATGTAAACTGATAGCACAGTCAGTATATCCACAGAACACAGCTCTGTAACTGTGCCTATTCTGTTGCTGCTTGATTATCTTTACATTCATAAATCAGTAATTTACAGAATATGAAAATCAAAACATATTTTACATATAATTAGAGAAGATATTAAAACAACCCCAAAACACCCCAGAAAAAACCCCTACAAGTGGATCACAGGTGAGATAATATCCAAATGACATAAAAAGTTCATTGTGCAAATATAAAGTGTCCTTACCATTTGTAGACAGCAGGAAATGAGCAGCATTCTGTTGTGGTAACCACCTAATTTTATTAATTTTTTCCTCAATTTCTAGACTTTTCAAGTAGTCAAACTCAGGTTCATGACTCTGAAAGGTACTGTAAACATTATATTCTCCCCTAGAATGAGGACGGCTTTTATTCTGCAAGGAAACATAATACTTCTTGAAGCTGATGTTACTCGTTTCATTAGGAATTGTACATACAAGCTAACGACTAGAAACTGTCAATTAGAAAGTAAACTTTTTACAACAGATCTTGAGGAATTTCACATTTTTATGCTAGGATACTGTACCTAGTTTAGCATCAATATAGCACACACAGACTCCCTCTTTAAAAAACGTATCTTTCTATATAAATATGCGTGTACTCAGAGAACACAGCAGATCAAAGCACTTTAAAGAGGCATGCTGTCCACAAAGGAGTTCCTGTGTTTGCCTGGAAGAGTTGGAGGCTACACTTCGTCTCCCAAGTGGTTTCAACAGAACTGAAGCAGAGAAGTTAGCTATGTTGTAAATCCTAAACCATCAATTCCATGTGATTAGTTTCTGCACTTCACCTAATCTCCATTCCTGTCCTTTTCCAAAACTCATTCCTCTAATTACCACAATATGGACGTAACGTGGGGTTTCCAGACTAGGAAATAAATGTTAAAGGACAAAGGACATGGAGTAATTCACTATGTCTTTTATAAAAACACGATTGCACAAAGCCTTCTGCTAAAGGCACAGCAAGATCAAGTATGAGCATTAGATCTAGCCCCTCTCCTACTCTTTTTAAAACATGCTGTGTCCAGAAGTGGTATCAAGACTTATCATTAATCTTTGACAATCTTTTTTTTTTAATTATAAAAACTCAAAGGCTGGAATTGCCACATCTTCATCTAAGTCGTTCTATAGTGCTCATCATGATGTACCAAAGACTATTACAAAGACACTAACAACTTCTCCCCTCACAGAAGACCGCTCTGTGTTATCCCCATTTAGTAGATGCGGTAGCAAGGAACAAGAGATCAAAGTCACAAGTATCCACAGATTTGCAATATCAGATTTGAGTCAACTAGTTATCAGGTTTTTCACATAAATCAATGTTAGATAGCGATTCATGTTTGGAGAACAGCCCCACTTACAGAGCTGCAGTGCCCAGAACTTCTGAATAAAGAGACTCCCCCAAACACAATGGGAAATCACTCACTTGAGAGGCAGCAAATCGCTTCCTCGCAGTGGCAGGCAGCCAGCCGGGCAGGAACAGCCTACCCTGCTCACGGACTGGTGCTCCGGTACCATGGAAAGAGCAGTAGTGACGCCTATCACTGAAGGCTACTTGGCCCACGGAAGGCTGCAAAGGCAACCTTTGTGCTAATGCTCCCTTATGCTTCCATGCCTGACTTGGCAACTTTGATAAGGTTACTTCAGCTAGGTTTTGCTGTTTGTTCGGTTGGGTTTTTTTCCTGCAGCGTCTCACAAGTATGGAGTTTTAGTTAGTTCTAAGACTTTGCATTATTTTATTCCCTACTTGTCATTTAACTTTTAAGCATTTTGGACAGGATCCTCTCAACTAACACTATTCAGTGTAGTTACCTACATTACTGACCTAGCCACCCGCATTTTGAGCGAGCTGCCTTTTCTGGCACTAGGCAGTGCTCTCATTCTTTACTCACACATTTGCTTGGAATAATCTGCTGCTTGGAACTGAAACAATGTCACTGAGTTCAGGGTATGATGCACATTTCAGCCTGTCTTCCCAAATTAAAGTGTATGGGAAATTTTATACTACCCTAAGTTGCTATCAACCCAGTTAACCTAGTCTAAAATCCACGCTGTTTAAAAATATTGGTTGTAAGATTTCCTTAAGGTTCCAGTATTATATACTTATTTTAGTTTTTTTCCTCCACTCCAGAAATTCGGCAGTTTTGTACTTGACAAGAGAAATGACCCTTATGCCCAACTCTTCCCTACAGTTTGCATGTGCTCCCAAGAAGACAACAGTTGAATATTCCTGTGTCAATAGTCTGCCCCTCCGCCGCCCCCCCCGAGGAAATGACGTGACAGCTGGGTTTTGACTTACAGAACAACTGAGCACTAACAGCTGAAAGTCAATCAATAATAGTTCCACTCTAAACAAGCATCAAGAAAGTCACAGATCCTGAGCAGGTGGACACTTTTGACCTTGATCTCTCTGTGCCTTAGTTAAGCCTATACAGCAGACTAAATGATAAATGAGCTATGAGCTGTCTAGGTGTAGTAGTATAATATTTCAGCAGCTTTTTCAGCAATAGTATTTTCATTGCACTACCTCTCAAAATTCTCACAGTAAAATCGGCAAGTCTCCTTTGGCAAAACATTTTATAAACAGTATCACAGTGAGGATGAAATGCAAAACATTGGACGCCTGTTCGTTAACTGAGCATCATTCGAATGACAGAACGAAAGAAGTGAGATTTTGCTGGAAAAACTCACAGCACCTAAAGATTAGTATACTTCACACACAAACAAGCTGAATTAAAATTCCATGATCGATTTTGGTATTTCTGATCCAGGAGAAGGCTCAAAACCAAAGGCTCAAATTCCCATCAGCTCTTCAAAGGAAAGGATAAACATGCTCTTTGGTGGCAGGGGAGAGGATGAGAATTGCCATATTGACTTTTTAAAGAACACAATTCCAGATTTCTCCCAGACATGACAAAGCATGACAATCATTTTTCAGCATTTAGCGCACTTTTCCAATATACACTATTTCTGTGGATATAAAAAGCTGCATCGATGAACGGACAGAATACGTTATAGCATTATCACACAACTGAATACCATTGCAAAGAGCCAGCTGAGAAGCTGTGTAACTGCAGGAGGGAGAGTCTTCCTACCCTCTGAACTGAAAATGCTCAAGCACTTCTGGAGAAGAAGCTGTTCCTACTGTTTTTGATTCATAAGATCCTAAAAAACATCAGATGCTTAATTCTTCAATTTCTGAATGACATTATCCTGTCGTCCTTGTAGCTTAACTTGTATTTTTTTTTTTTTATAAACTTTTCTTACATTATCTTCAAAAGTATTACGATTTGTCTTAGATCAACCTGACCAAGTGTAAAGTTTAGGAGAAAGTACAAAAGCAATTCTGCAAAATGATACTGAGCATACTACATAGATATATAAAGAACTCACTTGTATTTTTGACACTTTTTTTTTCTGAAGGGGAGGGGAACCACTACCAAAGTACTCTACCAAGTTCAGCATAAGGCATATATTTAGAAATTTGGCTAACTTAGGGTTTTCTGAGAAAACTATCTAACCATTTAAACCTCACGGCATGAAAAGATGAAGTGAGACTGTGCAACACAAGAACAGTGTAGTAAGAGCACTTTTGTTTTTCAAGTCACTGACCTCTTGTTCCCTTTGAAATATAACCACTCTGCCACCTTTGTCTCCTGTTGCAAGAAGATCACCAGAGTAATTAAATTCAACTGTTGAAATAATATCAGCTGTAAACAGAACAGAAATAAAATAGCACTGTAATGTGTAAAGCAAATCAAGATGTTTCAAGACTTGAACACAAAACAAAATTATAACTTGTATTAATGCAACAACACAACTTCTTGATTTACATCATCAGTATCCAGAAATTAAGCCATGTTTCAAATCCTAACAGAATTTTATTTACAGTCTAAACCGCTTCCTAATTTCTCAGTTTAAGCTTTTGAGGGCCTCCAATCATAAAGGAGATGGCATATTGTTTTAAGAATCCAACCTGTGTATTCCACCTGTTGACAGTAAACGCTGAAATACATAACCGAGACACACCTGCACAGGGCTTCCAAAAGTAAGATTCATATCATCATATTCATTCATCAGCAGCATTACTTTGGAGCAGCACGGCAGCTTGCAGTGATCCAAGTGAGGCTGAGGCAGACCTGCCTTTCACCTGAGCTGAGTATTCACGTAGTTAGTTCAGGAACCTCAACTGGATGTCAACTCTCTGCCAAAGGTGGGGGGGCGTGGGGAAGAAAGAAAATTCTTCCAGTTGAGCTTGCTGAACCAGCCCTGTGCAGAAGCATCAGCATGCATACAACAAACGAGAGGCAAGGATGACTGCAGCTGAAGGAACAGGACAGCAAAGGAAAAGATTGCAGGATCTCCAGTTTCAACTGACTTATCAGTCCCAAGTGCCCTTGGGGCTGAACCTTGAAAACAACCAGGATTTATTCACCACTGCACGCCACAATTAATCTTTGGAGGTGGCAATAAAGAAATAATTGCCGTTAAACAATCTCTATAACCAAGGGGCAGAGAGATAAGGGGTTACAAATGTCTCTCCCCGGTTTGAGGCATATGGTAACAAAACCAATAAACCACTTGGCATAAAACTGCACATAAACATCTTTCCATACTGTTGCTTGCTATCCGTGCAAAGATTTCATGACATTATGCAGGTATAAAAATTGTAAGATTTGAAGTATATGGTATCAATTAGTTTCAGAGTTTGCAATTGGAGAGTAGATGAAAACTACTTTCCTGTATTGATTTTTATGTGCTACCTTTTAAATATCTTTCAATAAACCCCCCCTCTTACAAGGGAAGTGATTAAGAAGTCTAATCAATTTTCCCAATATATAATTAATATTTCATCTTTTATTAACAGATGCCCTTGAAACAGTTTTTTCCTAGTCCATGAAGATCATGATTTACCTTTTTCAATTAAAAAATTATTAAAAATAAATAAATTAAAAAAAAAAAAAAGAAATCTCTTTCCACAGATTTATCTCAGCCTTCAAAATTGCATTACTAACCTGCTTCTCGACACGTCTATTTTTATATTCCCTTTTCTTTAAAAGGTTATGAAAAGACTCCATTTTGGTAAAGAACAGGTTGATGGCGAATCCCAAATCCTCAACAGGTCCAAAACACGAGAACAAAACCCACACCCCTGCCACAATACTCCACACTGAAAATGCCAATCTTTCCTCAGCTGACCTACTTTCAAAAATTACACGTATTGCTCATGTCTAACTAGTCTCCCTAGCTTGTCTCTCTCTCCATGCCCAGTGATCCTCACCGGCCATCGTGCCACCCGGCTCCTGCGACCACCACCTCAAGTCACCAAGCACGGAGCTCTTGGCCAACCTGATCCTTCCTTGTTGACCCCCTTGAAGCAAACTCTCTGGGCTTTTCACTATGAACACTGTCAGAATAAAAATTAATCCCCCTATTCTCTTTACATCTGTTCCACATTTTGTAGCCAATTTCTGGTATATGGCCAATTGCCTCCATAACAGACTATGTGGGAAATACTGAAAACACAAGAACCCCCAAACAATCCTTCCCCTCTCCAAACTGCTAAAAGGAATTTACAGCAATAAGTAGTTACCTATAGAAAACAGCATATGGTATAAAGGTTTCACCAGTGATAAATGATCTCTGACTTGAGAAATTGCCTTAGAATTATGAGCTTTCTAGTAGCACAACACTGATAAAATCTTCAGAGATATATCTATCTCACATATACACATATATCCCTAAATACCTATATTTTAATATATATTTTCATACACACATATAGTCGTAAAAAAATTAGACTATAGAGTGGTACAACATGTGTTCGATCCAAAAATATAAACAGAAAAGCTATGTATTTCCACTTACCATAAAGATCCACTTTGTCAAAACTATGCCTGCATACTGAGCACAGCAATAACATTTCACCAAACCTCAGCCTTAAGAAGGAAAAAGGCCAATTTTAAACGACGACATGAGATCTGTCAACTTCCATGTGAACGAGGCCTCTGTTCCTCTCTTTGCAAGGTTAAGGAAAACTCAGACTATTGATACACTAAAACCAGATTATCAATACTAATACCTGTCCTTCGTATACTATAAATAAACGTGACTCAAGAGGTGATGGACAATTTCTTAAATATACTTTCCATGACAGATAATTAAAAATTTGTCAATCTGTAATGCTGATGCACTATTTCACTTTTCCAAGGCTTGTCATATTTCTCTGATGTAACATCTTGCGCTCTGCTTAGGTCCTCAGTCAGGCAAAGAACTACTACATACACAGAAAGTGTATGAGCTGGTCCATACAAAGCTTTTTGTTAATTTGGAACTTTTTTAAGAAAGAAAACAAACTTAAACAAGGCCCCTTTCATAACAATCTGTATAACATATGTATAAGGTAATTGCGAAAATGTTTTAAAGCCAACCCATTCTTCCTGCCTGACAATCACGGGGAAAACAAGATGTATGAGACTTGAGATTCAATGTCAAAAAAAGAAATCTCTGTGTATGTGGCTAACATTGCTGTTGGGCTTTAATACTGATCCATGCTAATTATTTTCACAATTAGATGTTTGCTTTGTGCTCAATACATGACTAAATTGTGTGAACGTATAAATTATAAGCCATTACAAATGGCTATCTGGCTAAGAGATTTTATAGTTACAAATACCAAATATCACAAGCAAAGAATTTTGTACTAAAATGAGAAAGCTAGTGAACTAGCTGAAGATGTAATCTTAATTATGTTCTACTCCAAGACTGACAATAGTGCAGGAATAAAAAAATTCCTACATCCCATTATCACTCAATTATACACAGGAAAAAACCTCGGGCATTTCAAGAGACACCACAGGGAAGCAGTAAACTAAGGAAAAAAGAAATGACCCGATGAGGTAAGTGAAGTGAAGTGACTTGATAGAGTAATTTTATGACATTTTCAGTACTCAAACATTAAGTAGCCCTTGAGTTACAAAGGTTTATCAGTAGCAAAACTAATATTACACTACCACAAAAATCTGAAAGCCATTCTAGCATGGAGCATTTTTATCCTTTGAGACATCAGTAAACATCCTAGCAGAAATAAATGACTCCTTAACAGAAGCAATTATTTCAAACAAAGTCACAAAAATCACTTTTCCATTTAGTTCCAGAACAGAAAAAGATATTAATTACTCCCATGTACACTATCAAAGTAATTACTGAATTATTTACCCAAAATACGCTGTGCACCATTTTTGCTTTAAGGTGCACGTAAAGTCAACATCACTTGTCCGATGCAGCTATTATTTACTAGCAGTGCCATCTGGTCAAACATCATCTTGGGTGGCTTTAGGTTAAGAACTGCAGAAACCTGCTAAAACACAGACACTACCCAAATGCTATGGTTTTAAACAAAAAGTGCAGGGAGAAGAGGGTAAACAACATGCATAGGTAAAATGATCACTGCAGTGGAGAATGTCTCTCTTCCCTAATCGACCACCAACTGAAAAGAGCAGCTTGAAATTTTAAATCAGCACTGAAATGGTATGTTGCCAATCTGCCAAAACCTATTGCCAACGTGCTATATGGATATAGGTAAGTGGAGGGGGCACATTCGGACAAAAATATAGACACTTTCTTCAAATATTTTCTAAGTTAAAAAATTTGGAATATGACGAATCAACTTTTTTTTTTTTGAACAGCACTATACTTTTTTTAATATATAAAAGTATGAATTAAACCCAGTTTTCCCTACTGGCACGTTTAATTGAAGTGTATCAATCCCCAAAATAATTCCATCCAGTATCCTCAGTACTATACTACCTCAAAGCAGGTAAAAATAAATAAAAAAAAAATAATTATGAGACTAGAGGTAAACCACAAAATTAATTCCAATCCAAATGCTCTGTGCCCTGCTCAACATACTTTAGCGATCTACACTTGCTCTTTATTTCCAAGTCAGCTCAAAACTTTTAGAAAAAAACAAAGCAAACCTTTCCAGGTTCTTAATCATCACATTAACTTTGGAATTTTTGAAGCTTTTTTATTATATGTCATATCTCTTTCTTATGTGTACAAGCACCAGTCTTATTTCCCAGTGGAATATTTCAGCCATTTCTCCATACTAGCAAAATAACTCACAAAGAAATGTACAAAAAGGGGGAGGAAAGACAAACCATCGTGGTATTTGCTCATGTACAGCTTCCTAATGCACTCTTCTCGTATACAAGATACCTTTGTGACTATGATTTTCCCAAAACAGAGAGGTTTGTCCAACTTCCCCTCCACTTTCATTCCAGTATGGCTAGGACTCTCTGTGCTGGAAGCAGCCATGTAAACTCTCCTCCTGCAAACTACGGAGAGCAGCAAGACCTATGGCTTTACAATAAGACATTAGTCCGGCAGTATTTCTTTCCAGACATGAAAAATTAATGTTTAGCCTCACTTTTGGAAAGGAGTTCTAACTTACTTACAGTCTACATACAGAGTAGAAAACTCCTAGCTGTTTTCAAAGCTAATATGTGAAAAGGATTGCTGGCAACTAAATTATGATTCTGTAGAATCCCCAAATTTAAAAGCACTAAGCACTTCCACAGGTAGTAAACACAGTCTCAACACACTAGAAGGCTACAAATATCCATCTTTATAATAACGTAGTGGCAACCATTCTCAGTGACTCAGGAAACTGTCCTGTAAGCCTTGACAGATGTTTCAAAATTCTGTATAAGTGCTCTAAGCCTTTTAACATCACTGCTGAATATGAACTTCCC
>NW_009612853.1:296-9315 GCF_000690535.1 Cariama cristata | reverse complement strand
ACTCCTGTCATAATTCTGCTGAAGTTCTATAACCTCCAAAGCCTCCCGGGCTAGTTATATTGGGGGGCGAAGGGGGACGGGATGACAGAGACCGACGTTTGCTAGCAGTCTGAGACGACAGCAAGCTTATACCTGCAAACTAATTTAATCCCACAAAGGATTCACACTAGGTATTTCTGACTGACACTGATATCAACGTCTGGGCTGTCTGTTTAGGTAACGGAGAATGCAAAGAGATCCAGAACATCTAAATTAAGTGCCTAAAATTAGCCACCATGAACTTTTCCTCTCTAAGCTGGCTGCACATTGCTACTTTGGTTAAATCCAAACACTGAAAAGACATAATTACTTCATAGCTCACCCAGTAGATTAATGAATTTGCAGCTGTACCTCATGCTTCGGACTAACACCAACTAGACACAACGAGCATTAACTTCTCTCTCCTCCTTCTAAGCTATTCAAAGACTTTTGTCAAAAGCCCAGTCCTCAGACATTTAATGAACCAGTCAAACAGTCACTGTTTTCAAACACCATCTAAAAATAGGGCTGCTCCAACTTCTAGGGGATCTTAACTTAAAACTTTCCAAATATGTAACAAACAACACACCACGCCACATTTAGCGCACAGACTGACAAAATAATGCATGTTAGCAAACATGTCTCCTGCCCCTCCCCTTGAAAAATATTTTTAATACACAGCACCTTTTTCCATGCTCTGTCCTAGAGATCTGAAGACTGAACTGCTTGCTTTAAGGACTATGAAACTCTCTGAAGAGGCTCATGCTTTGAGAGGAAATGACTGGATCTGGACCAAAGCCAGATGGCTGGCATCAACTGCAAGGGAGATTGCCCCTGGAAACTAAACATAGAAAGAACATTTCTGTGCCCGTAATCAAGATCAAAGGTGACACACCTTTCCCTCTGACACACACTGGTATTCTACAGAGCGTTTCGTTCCACAGCTGCAGAAAGCTGTAGGAGACTTTGTATGGTCTCCTACAATTGATGGGAATGAAGCAGAGAGTGCAGAAGGGGTAAGGGCAGGTTACACGCTCCCGAATCAACTTGGAAATCAGAAGTTGGGATATCCCTGTGACGTTGTGCTAAGACACGGTATCAGAACGAATAGAACTCTCTTTTGCAACAGACAGTAACAACACACCGTTCCAAGGTACAACTGGTGAAAAACATGGTCAGTTGGGGCCCATACAGAGAGTGGCGAGGAGCCATCGTTTCAGATCAACTAAGTGAAGACTCAAATAGAGTTAAAAAAAATAAAAAAATAAAAGGAGCAAATAAGATTAGCAAAAGAAAAAGATACAGAGATCCCTTAGAGGGAACAGATTATCAAAGAGAATGAAGAAATTTAGAGGCTAACTTCTGCTAAAGAGTAAATAATAGAAAAAAAATGTTTAAGAAAAAATCGTATTTGAGCTTCAGTTACAGACACAGAGGGCCTTAGAACTGCTTTTTACTTGATTTACAGTAATTGCAAGAGAATACTCCCCAAACATCACCCGTGGTATCTGTTTGCATTAACAGGTTTCTGGGGTGGGGAGAGAGGAAGCAGTTGGTGTAAAATTGGACAGTTTTTCAGTTTGGATGGCTACAGTGACCACACCAGGCGACAGCAGAGCGCCGCTGGCAGGCACCCTGCTCCTCAGCCTCTACGGGCTGGGGCAGGCAAGCACTATCAGAATTTCAGTTCCTGCAGGTTTCTGACTTTGAGGCACTGATTTCCAGTCTTCAACCTCTCCCTTCTCTCTCCTTCCTGCACCTTTTGCTGATTTGCGTCTGGGCGAATGAGGATTCTCCATGCTACGGCTGCAGAACAGTCAATGAAAAAGAGTGGTGTTACTGTGCAATGAGGATGGACTAAGACTAGTATTGCTCTTATTGCTCCTAAAATATTGTTTCTTAATATAACAGTTGATAGAAACCAGATTTCTATCTCTGAATTGAACTGAAAGGTGAGCTGAACTTTAAAGCCATCAATAATCACTTGACAATATACATATATGTAGAAGTTACTCAAACCCACCTATTTTTCAGAATATGCCACTTTATATACTCAATTTTTAAATTTCCACTTTTAGAATTTATTTGAAGAATTAATGCTGAAGTGAGATGTATCAGAAGTCAGGGGAATAAACCAAAGGATGTATAGCTCTGTTCAGACCAAATTTCTTCGAGCTTATGCTGCTAAGCACTCTGCCAACCTAAAGTATCCATCAGGTCTAACAATTTTTTATGCCCCAATACTCAAAGAGCTTGCAAAATGGCTTGAATTGCCTCTAAGTATCTGGTAGAGTTTTAGCTTAGTCCAAAATTACTGCTTTTTGAACTAATTCAAATCACTGAACAGATTTAAGGTCAACCAAGGGCACGAACCAGGCACCTGAGCTGCTTCAACACAAGCGCAGCAGCTTGGCCAGCACAGGACGGCTTGAGAAGCAGCAGAAGCTGGTTGAAGTCAGCGCTGCCACTGACAGGCTGTGGCAAACTACAAACGTAGTCTCGGAAAGACTGCCAGCTCCTGTGTCCTGGACCCCGCCTGGAGCTAAGCCATTTGGCTTCTCTGAGGAGTGAGCGTGCAGGCCATTCTGTTCCCAGTGCTGTAACAAACTGGTAGAAAAGAAGCAACATAAGGTGTCAAACTGTTCCCAAGGCCTGTTCCAAAGGCCAGACTGCCCAGTGAACTCCCCTGAACCACACACTCCTTCAGCTGATTTAACAGCCACCTAAGAGTCTGCATCTCATGAAAGACAACTAGTGCAATTCCCTCATTTATTTAAATTTGCATTTTCTTTTAAATGGAACCAGATTGTAATTTGATGCTGGAAGTCCATTGAATTATATTTAAAAACAAAAACCCCATCTTCACTGAGCTTAAAGGGCGTGTAGTTGTCTGGATGTGTTAATACAAAGAAAAGGTAAAGCAGCAGCAAGAAGAGAGTAGTAAAGCTGAAGTTCAGCAAGACAGAAATAAACATTACCTCCATGCTTGCCAAAGCTTGCTGCGCCTTTTCTTGCAAGCAATGAGAAATTATGGAGGGTATTTATAATATTCATGACCCAATCCTGTATTCTGTGCGCAAATCTATTGCCTCAGTATTCTTTTTTTAACCTCTGGAATAGTAATTCCAATAAGCTTTCTCCTACTGGAAGTATATTTAATTCATGTTATTCTGTGAGGTTTTTTTTCTAAGTAGCTAATTGTCATGCTTTTCATTGTACTTTTATTAGAAGTTAACAAAATTCTTAACATGATGGGTAAATAAAATTTTTCTTCCAGTTGTAGCTTCCACACCTTCCAGTCTTTTTTTTTTTTTAAATTTAAATAAAGTGTTTTTTTGCCATTTTTGATTAAGCTTTTTCTGCAGATGTTAAAATACTCAACAAATTGCAGAGTAATGAGAGTGCACATGGGAACTGTATCCAAGATTTCCTGGGTCAATAGGTAATACAACCTGCTGTCATCACAGCCTACCATTCTGCAGAAAAACAACTTCACAGAGGAACAGTATGGATGTGGAGACTTGTACTAATTTCTGTATTCCCACTACTCAAAATTTTTATTTTGCATTCCCACCTTACAGCTCTGCAACTGATACTCATTGCTTACCCAAACTGTTTATCATTCATAAGCTAGGTTTTTTAGCTTCACATTAATCAAAATATCTTCCAGCCACACCTAGTAATTTGTCTTCTCTTGTAGCCTAGTGGTTGCTTTCTTTTAAAGGATTTTCCTATCTGTTCTTTAATATTCCACTTGCCACCTTTCACTGGTGTTGAGAATTTCCCCCCCCCCCTTAATGCCCATAAACCTACACCTCTGTAGTTTTCTGACAAGAGTGTCCTAACTTTCTTTTATGTATCTGAGTCAGGAAAATGATGCTAGATACAAAAGCTGTGGGTGAACTTCAACAGCAATATAAGGTATTTATGAACCACTTCTGACTGCCTTTAAGGTCTCCACCTAGGCGGTAAGTTTCCTACTTTCCTCTACAAAAAAAGATGGATACAATTTTTCACAATTCTCATAATGCTAAACATTTTTGTACCTGTATTCATACTCCTCCTCCTGCCCCTCCAGTTCCATTAACTCATCATGTGCACATGTCAGAAAAAGAAGAATCAAAATTTGATACCATAGTAAAGATTACAGATTTAAATTCACTGTAAGTATGTTAGCTGGCAGGACAGATTCTCTTCTCCACAGAAAACTGAGAAGACATCACTTGATATGACCACTTTTATGAAACCTGAAGATCACCTTGAGCTTTTTTTTTTAAAGCATAGCTACTCACTTGTAAATCTGGGCTTCCTCACTATGAAGAGTCATACTCTAATGATTACAAAAGAGAGAGAGGGATAGAAACTTCCAAAAGTTCACTAACATTCCTCTCAGATTGCATTTCTCACACACAACATCTTGTCTTAATAGTCTCCAGAGTTACTTATATGTTAATATACAGTAAGATAATGCAATTTACTTTCCAGTGGCATAACATCCTGGTTTTTTTGTTGTCTGACAGAACTGAAATTCAAAAGAACAGTTCTTATTAAATACTGCTGGCCGAGAACAACATTGTTAGGTAATAGTGTGTTGTGGAATGAAGCGTGAAGACAGATTCTTAGTCCACGGGCGTACAAAGACTCGAGATTGAAGTGGTCTACCTGAAACATTAAGACTACTTTCTCCAAAGGAAACCAATATATAACAGGTCCTCAGTTCAAAACTGGTTCCAAAAATACTATTTCTGCCCACGTTTAAAAACCACCAAAACAATTCCCAGAGGTGATATTACATCACCATATGTATCATGAGGAACACCATATACACACACAAAGAAGGGAGGATCAAGGAAACTTTCAAAATCTTTGGTCCTTGCAAGAAAAGTTGGCTTTTCAGAATATTCACAACAGTCCTTTGGGCAGTAGAGATGTGGTGAACTGTCAAAGGATCAAGGCAAAAGCACACTACTACATATCACCATAAACCAGGGATAAGTGTATGATGTTTTAGGGCGGGCAACAGAGCAGGCATCTAAAGTCCTGTTTATGGCAAAACATTGTTTTTCAAGGGGAAAAAAACCCAACAAAACCAACCAACCACCAGCAAAACATCACTTCAAAGCCCACCTTCTGCCCTAGTCCGGTAGTAAGTGACATCTTCAGGGATAACCAATTATTTCTGATGAAAGGAAACAATACATATGGCTTAATAATGGAGTTGTCATTACCACATTTCCCAGTTCTTACAGAGGGGGAAAAAAAAATATCTAGAAGATAGCAACCAATTCTGTAATTTCTTCCAGATATCAAATAGCTGTACCTCTTTTGGAATATCTTTTTTAAAAGTCTGAAATCATGCCAGAATTTGCTTTAAAAACAGTGAGAATAGGCCAGTTAAATTCCTGAACAACACAGGAGAACATTTTTAAACCACTGATTTGTAAAGACGATTTAACACTAAGTGTTTTTAAATCACTTGTATCCGGGCTTGGGAACAATTACAGGATTACAGTTCAATATATTTTTATTAGATCATGGTTTTCTTCTCTACTTGTGCTCTGTACTCCGACAAACTTCTAAGGTGGACTTACATAGCACTGTACGAAGCTTTAAAAGGAGAAGTAAAGGATTTGTTGAACGGATAATAACAAGGTATCTTTTAGTTTATCAGTGCTGTCATTATCAGTTACTATTTGGAGAATTTAAAGAAAAAAAACAGTATTTTACTTTGATCTTTAAACAGAGATACAAAATTTCTTAACAAGTAGGAAAACCAATACAAGACAAGTATTCTGAAAGTCAAAGGCAACTTTTTTTGAAGCATGGAAGTTTTGCTCATGTGAAATGCCTTGCAAAGGTTCGTCCTCAAGTTGATGAATCGGACTTTCCAAGGAGCTCTTTATTACGAAAGGGCATCATGCCCAGCATTTATGTGCAAGACTAGGCTTTACACTCAGCTGCTTCAAAAAAGGTTTCAAATATAACACTTAAAACAGGTTAGGACTTAATACGATGAAGCTCCAAGAGGAAAGCAGTACCTGTTTCATTTAACGGAGTAACCATACCCTTAAAGCTGCTTATATCTGAAATGGGAAGATATACCTAACCAGTGCCAAATTAAAACAGCATTTACAGAAGGGAACAGTTCATCACAATCCAAAAGCCCGTACTGACTGCTTTGAAAAACCCAAAGAGATCCCAGTGTCAATAATGGGAAACCCACAATCTCCACTGCACACAGGTTCACATTCTGACAAGGATCAGACATTCTTCTCAGTATTTCCACCTTGCCACTAGCACAAGTCAGTTAGGAAGATTTACAGTGCCCACTCTTTATATATTTATATAATGAACATAGCCTGTTAATTACATCCAGAAATGGTCATGGATTGTAGGTAGAACATCTGGCCCAAGGGAGTTTGGTATATCTGTACATTATTTAATAAACTTTTATATTTTGCTTGCCAAAAAAAAACCCAAACCAGAATGTTTTTGAACATGCAAAACAAATAACAAAACTGATTAGGTCTCAGGCAGCACTACTAAAAAAAAGAAAAATCCTTTAGAAAGGTACATTCTACTAAAAAAGGTAATCCAAGAATAACAAGTTTCACAGGCAATCAGTATGGTTTTTGTAGTCATGTGATTTTACAGTAACAAAATTACAATACAATTTTAATTTTTTTTAATTAAGCTGGTTGCCACCCTCAATATAAATTCTTTCATTCAGTATCATTTCATCTTCCTATCCTCCTCCTTGAATACAAATAAACTTTTCTGCTTTAGAAAACTACATATTTCAATAACTGCTATACTTTATCTTTTTGAAATGGCCAGACTGGTCATATAAACAGTGCTCTTCTATTTATTTAAACAGAGCATTGTACAGATTTCAAAGATTACTCACTGAAGAAAGCAAATACACAGAAAAGACAAAGAGGAGACAAAGAGATTTTCTATATTAATGACCTAGTTAGAAAAAATCCTGAGATTGGAGCTGGCAGTTGCAAATCTAACTATTGTGATTTGTCATAGCCATGTCAGTATTTTTATTAAAGCAATACATGTGAGAAACAACTATTAAATATAAAACGTATTCTAGAATTGCAGTTCAAAAAGAAGTGACTTTTTGTTTAAGTTGCCTGACTAGCAGGCTTCATAGTTTCAACTACTAAATGAACCATCTGTAAGAACATTCAGCAAAAAAGTCTGCATTCAATACATAGTCATTTTTGTATTTCTTCTATAGAGCTTTTATCTTTTCCACAAAAAAGAGAAAAAAAATTATAGAAATAACAAGTTTTTACTGTCACAAAAGTTTACATGAAATTCACAGTGGTTTTTTGTTTTATATTTGCAGCAAGGCTATTTCAAGGCAACGGTTGCCCGTCAAATAGGTTTAGATGTGCAGTTTGGTAAAAGATGTTTTAAAAAATGGTAATGAGTAAATATTTCCATAAGTGGGGCCAAAAATCTAGCAATGTAATTGCACTCTTATTGCATACTGCTGAATCAAATTCAGGCAACTATTAGCAAATAAATTGTATATTTTCTTTATTTAATTCCAATTTCAAGGCAAAAACTAATGGGGGGAGTGAAGCCGACAAACCAACATAAAGAAAATGAGTCACAAAAACTTTAAGTAGTTCTCGCATTCCAGTAGGAAAATGAAACTCTAGTACCAATTCTGCAAAACCAGGTGCTGAATGATTACTCATATTAATTACCCTATGAAGAAAATGAAATTCCTCCTATGTAGTAGCATCATGAAGTCGTCACGCCAGGAAAAGTCACATTAATAAGGTACATCTGGGAAAATCCAGGGTAAAAGTCTTGATCATTACCATCACTATTTCCCCTTAGCTCTCCTAGTTACTCAAAACAGAGAGCCTTCCCCTTTCTAACCAAAGAACTCGGCCTCGACGATGTGTCTTATCAGTAATATACGTTCCTCTTCAAACAGTCCTGTCACACACTTAAATAATTAACTGGATTTAGGATATGCTGGTGTTTCAAAACCAAGAAGCTTTCCAGCTCTACACAAATTCATGTTGCTCAGCAATCAACTGGTAAGTAAAGTACTCATAGAAGTAAGATGCTCATAAAAGTATATTTTTTGCAACATGGAGAACTGACTTTTAGACACATAGATGATAGATCCTAAGAAAAAAGGACCACTCAGGAAAGTCATAAAAGTTACTTAAATACATTTCCATAAAAAAATCTGGGAAATTCAGAACAATAGTCCAAGTTATAAAATATATTTAGGGGAAAAAAAAAGGAAGAAAACAACAACTGAGTCTGAGTACTAGTTTCTTGACCAGTTTTCTATTCCTCCCATAGCTATTATTTTAAGTGGAATGCCAAACAAGTGGCATGAAAATGAAAACATTGTCAGCATAAATTCCCTGTAGTAGACAGTAAGAAAAAATATTTACTGCACCCAGTAAAAAAAAAAAATATCCAAAACCCAAGACGACCACACACTGGCACTGCAAGTTACCTCACTTAATACAGTAAATACAGCTATTTCAGTTAATGCAGTAAAAATCAAATAAACAGCACATAATTATGTTTCACACACGTACTTCATACCCTCTTTTCTAAACAGTATTGCCAGCCTGAACAGTTTGAACACAGAAAATTTAGGAAAAAAAGAACTTTCTCATCAGTCAAGCAAAACTTCACAGCGGTTCTACATACTACACAGAAACGCTTTTTCCAGTTAAAACATTTCTTGTTTTCTACTCATTCCAAAACATGCTGTGCTTATAAAGTTTCAGAAAAATGTAAAGCTGTGCCCATTTTCCCTACTTAAATATCCCTATTTATAGCTTTCAAATGTTAACAAGCAGGAATAAAATCTCTTCACAGCTGCAAGAAACCCTTAAACTCTACTTTTTAAATTAAGCACAAATGACAGACCTGCATACTCTCTCTGTTGCTCTCTTTGCAGAGTGAAACTTGACAAGCCTGACAGACTCTATTTGTGTTCGCCCCC
>NW_009612853.1:0-204 GCF_000690535.1 Cariama cristata | reverse complement strand
CGAAAAAAAAAAGCACATCGCACTGGAAACACAGGCGCTAGCTTAGTCATTGCAACACACGCCCCATCCCCCGAGCCTCGGGCACGGACTGGGGAGATGCTGCAGCTCAGCCCTTCCCAGCCTCGGCTCCTTCAGCGCGGGCGTGACACAGATGCTGAGAGAGGAAAAAAGGGTGTTGGTGCCCATGCCTCTGGCGGAGCGGGG
>NW_009612852.1:1587-1872 GCF_000690535.1 Cariama cristata | reverse complement strand
AGCATCCTGGGCGGGTGTATTTTGGAGGCTGGGGATGGAGGCGTCGGCCCTGGTCCCTTTGTCACCATGGGGTGATGGCAACATGGCAACCTGTCCCCAGCTCTGAGGTCACCAGACCTGGGGGTGGCATCATGGGAGGTGGAGGGGAGGAGAGACCAGCCCCTACCCAGCAAGGATGGGGACACTGTGGCACCTTCCACCGCTCTTTGGTGGCACCATGCGCCCTGAACCAGTATCACCCCCTGCCTGCACTGCCCATCCTCATCCTCTTACTCCCTGTTGCAC
>NW_009612852.1:884-1321 GCF_000690535.1 Cariama cristata | reverse complement strand
TGCCTGACGGCTTCACAAAGCCAGTCGGTCCGGCAAGGCCGAGAGAGAGGGAGGGAGGGAGCGGGAGGGAGAGCCAGCGCAGAGGGAGGGGACGTGGGTCACTGCCACCTCCCCGGTCCAGCTCCAGGACGCACCCCGGGAAGTTGCTTTCGGGGTTGGGACAGGAGGTTTTACTTCACCCCCCTCCCCAGCCGCCCCATCCCGGCCGGCAGCGCGGTGTCCTGCCCGCCGCCTCCATCACTCACCGTACATCTTGCCCTCATCCGAGAGGATGATTTTCCGCCGGCCGCAGGGGGGGTAGATCGCCAGGGCCTCCTGGAAGCTCTGCTCGATGTCCGGACTCCACACGCCCTCGGCATCATTGTCCAGACTCTTGTCCATGCCGTCCTGGCCATCTTCCCGCCCCTCCCCGGGGCTGCCGCTGGCGTGCCAGCTGA
>NW_009612852.1:0-715 GCF_000690535.1 Cariama cristata | reverse complement strand
GCTGGCTGCTCTGGGCTCCGACCCCGAGCCCCCACGGACACGCGACAACCTGCCGGGACACAGGGGACACCCGTTAGACCCAGAGACCCTTACTGGGGGTACTGGGCTGCAGTGACAGCATGGTCCCCGGCTGGTGCTGGCCCTGTCCCCACTCACACCCAGGAGCAGCATCCCGGCGTGGGGCATCAGAGACACAAACAGGCTTTCCTTGGGGGCACAGCCATGATTTCCACGTGTCCCCCCAAATCCAAGCCACCAGTGACCACTCAGGGTCCGCTCAAATAAAGTTTGGGAAGGAAACGCTCCGGATGCCGCAGTATCCGTACGAGGAGTTCGGGCACACGGTGCCCATGGGTGACACCCCGGGATGGGACGGCTGGGTGCCACCCAGCCACCTCTTTGGGTGAGCCGGCCTCGAAACCATCCCCAGCCCCAGAAATCCCCGTTCGGCCGTGCCTGGCAAAGGCAGAGCCGGGATTTGAAGGGAGACGCTGGGCGGCTCCAAGCCAGACCCCACTAATGGGAACCAGGTGGCCGGAGCCCTCCGGCAGCCCTACCCCTGGCACCGGGAGAGGCCCCCCGTCCCGAGGATGCTCGGCCAGGGCCTGGGGCGCTCCCCAGCTGGTGGGTGATGCCGGGGAGCCTTCAACCCTCCTCCTCCTCCTCTCTTTGCCCGTCTCCCGGCGCAGGGTTTTGCAATAACATGTTTGGCGGC
>NW_009612851.1:100624-104622 GCF_000690535.1 Cariama cristata | reverse complement strand
GCCTCACATGAAGGGAGAACCCCACAGAGAAGATAATAGAATCATAGAATGGTTTGGCTGGAAGGGACCTTAAAGATCATCTCGTTCCAACCCCCCTGCCATGGGCAAGGACACCTTCCACTAGACCAGGTTGCTCAAAGACCCATCCAACTTGGCCTTGAACCCTTCCAGGGATGGGGCATCCACAGCTTCTCTCGGCAACCTGCTCCAGTGCCTCACCACCCTCACAGTGAAGAATTTCTTCCTAACATCTAATTTAAATCTTCTGTCTTCCAGTTTAAAGCCATTGCCCCTTGTCCTATCACTCATGCCCTTGTGAAAAGTCCTTCCCCAGCTTTCTTGTAGGTACCTTTTAGGTACTAGAAGGCTGCTCTAAGGTCTCCCCGGAGCCTTCCCTTCTAAAGGCTGAAAATGCTCAAAGGCATGTTGTGGGGAGTTTTGAAAAAAAGTATATGGAGTCATACTGAATGACAAAGTGATTATTTTTCTGGCCTGCTCCAGTCTGCATGATTTCCATCTGCTGTTTATTCATTCTCTTCACCTTCATCCTCTCATCTACATTTTGTGAAAAACAGACACATTTCATGTCTAGCTGTTTTACAGTCCAGCTTCAGTCTTTTGCTTCCCTCACTCCATCCTGAACTCTTAAAAGCTTCTAAATTTTTCTCATGGCTGTTTTCTACATGATACAACCTGGTTGCTACAGTGCAGAAGACTACCAGAGCAGTGCTAACTTTCAGACCTGATCTTTGAAGCTTTCTCTTCCGAAGGAGGTATGTCAAGCCTTCAGCCTGCCAGCCACATCCATTCCACTAAACCATTTCATCTAGCCCATATGATTTTCACAAATGCGCAGATGTAAGAAAACACAGAGTACAATGCAAGAACGCAAACCCACACTAGCCAACTAGCACAACTGGCATGTGCTCTGTGAATGAGCACACCCCTATCAGAGTCAGAAGTGGTACTGCCAGGCTTACTCTTCCTCTAACCTAAAAAAACCTTTTCAAAAGCCTATTACTGCTTCTGGGTCCAAGTTGGCTTGAACATTAGTCCTTTGATGTCTGGATCTATTGATTATGCATCAAACCAGCTGCCAGAATCTTGTATCCGTCTCATCATTTGAAACAAATTTCAAGCTATTTCTCTAAAAGCAAATCTGCAGCCACTAGCAGTGAAGTCCCTTCGTGTGTTAACCTGACGGCTCCACACCAATTATCATCCTCTGCTCCTGAAATTTCAATAAGGTTGTAAAAGCAAGCACCCGGAAGTGAGGAAAATGTGAGGAAAGGCTGCTTATGCAGTCTGCATTTTGCCCTCTTAATTGCCACTGAGACACCAAAATAATTACATACATCAAACCCTATTTTCTGTAAAGATGCCTCCCTGATTCCATGCAAGTGGGCAGCCTCTGGAGAATGAGCTCTCCATCTCTACGTGCAGCTTAGACCAACTGAAGAAAGCATAACCGTGCAATTTGCCTGACACTCTGTGGCTAACCAGCAGAGATCTGTTTTTCTATCATCCAGTTACAAAGCCAGAAGTGCTCAATTTTAGTTTAATTTTCCTACACTGAAATCCACAATTAACAAAAGCCCGTTGATTTCAGTGGGAGCAATGCATGGTGCAAAACAGGGTCAGAAATACCTGTTTTGGAGCTTTATCCCTAGTTTAAGGGCCAAGCTTCAAAAGGTGTTTAGGCATTTTCAGAAGAAGGAGGATGCCAGAGAGGATTCACAGCAGAGTAGTCTTGGGTAGGTTAGAATTGCTTCTTCAGTTACAAACGATTATGAAAGCACAGATTATTAACATCAGTCAACAGACGTGACACCTGATCTCATGCTTTTCTGATTACCTGCCCCAGGACACCTTTGTCTGGGCCAAAGGGTATTTAGAGGGAGGAAAGCAGCTGCAGCTGTAGCCACCACTATTTTATCTGTGTCCTGTCTGGAGTTTAAATTCTGTGTGTCATACTGACGCAAGACACTAAGATGGTTCAAGTGTTGTGCTAACAATGCTTAGTGATTTTGGCAGGAATCCAGGAACACATTGTACAAAGGAAAAGCTAGACAGACTATGACAATTTTCAACAGCTTATAACTTGCTCAAGTCTCCAACACTTTTCAAGGAGCTAGCAAAAGACTCCCTTCTACTTTCTACCTTTCTTTTGCAGGAACGGAAGTAAACAGAAGTAGCTGGAAGTAAGTAAGAGCTTTTGAAACAGAGAAGCATTAGTATTGAAAGAACTACCAAAAGTACAGCAAATTTGCACTTCCCCTGAAAAATTCAGACATCATCTCTGTGGTAAAACAGCAAAACTCCCTTATAATAGTCAGTTATCAGACCCTTCTGAATATTCATCTTGTACCATCCCAGTTCTACTGTTCTGATAAGATACTTGTAAAAATGCCAGAAATTGTTTAAACATGAAAGACTTCCAATGTGAACTTGTTTTACTGGTAATAAATCTATCTATCAAGATAACACCTTAGAACAACTAATTGTATAAAGCTCCTCGTAACTCTGAAACATCATGTACAGTACTAAACATAAACAGGGCTCACCTGAGTCTTCAGGAGACTATCACTATCTTACTTTATACAATAGACCTCTCAATTGCATAAACTTTTGTTATATGACACATATACTTTTGCAAGGCATTGTAATTCAGAGGGAGGAAAAAAAATTCATTTAGTTACAGAAGCATCAGCTTAATGACAGGAAATTCATTATTGCATGACAGTCTGGAACTGTTAGCCAAGCCAGCAGAAAGCTAAGATCTTCAAAAAATGTTTTCTCTATATAAGCCTTGAATTGACCTAGTTGGAACCTTAAACAGACCTGGAATCCTTCTGTAAACTTTTAAATTTCTTGCCTGAAGGAACACATTTGCACAACTATCATCTCAGAGTTGTCTCTAGTCCAAGCTATAACAAATTGACAAACACAGGGAGTAAGTGTTCCCAGAAAAGAAACTTGTTTAGAAGTTTTAAATCCAGGTACTTTAATGCCTGGTGAGTGAGCTTAAGCAGTTTCAGAACTCAATTCTGAAGAGTTAATAACAAAAGTTACCCTATACTGTGCAGAAATGGGTTGCGAGAAAGGAAGCACCAAGATAAATCAAGCTTTGGACTGGTTTCCAACAGAGTCCAACAGATTGTTCTATTGGTCTTTGACAGCTCTACAAATTGAAAATGTAAAATCCCAGGACAGAGATTGAATAGAGCACAAAGCAAAAATGCAGCACTTAAGATTAATAACAAATACTTCAAAATCTGTGTTAAGCATTTAGTTTCAGATACAACAAAAACTTCCTCTCATGTTTCTAATTTGGTAGGACATTAAGCACAGGCAATACTCTTAACACCTGTTGTACATAACTCAGTCCTTAAAGTGGGCTCTGTTATGCACAGCAGCAGGTAAATTAATTTTTCCTTTTTCCTTTTTTTTCCTAAGACCACCATGACTCACTTACTCTCCTTAACTAAAAAAAAGGCAAAACAAAACATTGAATAGAAACCGTAAGTGTTGCATATCTTTCCCCTATTAATTTTTCTATACAGAAACAGATGATGAAAGAAGCAGGGACCTATCCTGTAGGAAAATGGATAGTAAACAAATAATTTGTGGGGAAAAGCCTATAGCATCAAAGTTCTTCTCTGGGAGATAAATGGACCATAATATGATCACTGAATAAAGCCCAAGAATTTTCAGTCACCTAAGCAGACTAAGCTTTAACTGGTGTTCTTATAGTTAATCTATTTCCCAGCATCCTGTATTGTACACTAACTCTGTACTCATTTAAAATCTTTAAAAAAAGGTCAATTTTAAAAAAAAAAGCTTATAAAACATATTGTGCCTTGAAAATGCAACTCCAGCACAATAGATCTGTCTTCACTCTCTGAATTATTCACAGACAATATCCTGTTCATCTCAATACAATTTTATTCTTACAAAAAGCAAACAATACAACTGAAACAAACAATACAACTTGGGGG
>NW_009612851.1:42381-100604 GCF_000690535.1 Cariama cristata | reverse complement strand
GGGAATGGAGCTCCATCTCATCTTGTCCTAGCCAGTCCGAAGCAATTCTACATGGGGAGATTCCTCTCGATATTACTTAGACTTCCTTAATGAAATTCAGGTGTAATCCCTAAGGCTCTATAGCAAAGAGTATCTTTAGCTCAACTACAGAATATGGTATTTGCCAAAAGAGGATTAATTATGTCTAGATGTGTCTACTATGAATACCAACAAGTCTAGAGCCACTATTTAAAATACATTTCAAAATTCACTCAATTTATAATTCAGTAAGGAACAAAATATAAATAGTTTATAAAATACACTGGGAAATACTCTTTAAGATTACAAATACTTCATTTTCATTAATTTTAATTTTACTGAGGTCAATTACAATATGAACTCCTACTCTTGCCCTCTTCCAACATTAATGTAATGGAAGTTTTCTAAAATGACCTCTACCAAATGCCAAGCATAAACCTCTATGATCAACTCACAGACACAGAAAGAGATTCTAAACTTAAATAGCAAAATGCTTTTATGGACCATAGAAAATATTTATGGGGAGAGAAATGTTTGATTCTACTCCTAGGTTGCCACAATGCAGTCTGTGGCATGATGCACAGAGGTTTTCCACCAGCACACAATGGGGCGCAATAAATATTTGTCTCTTAATTTGCTCTCTCCTCATGCTTTCCCTGAAGAGAAAGCTTTATCCACTGATACCATTTTGGCAATGTGTTTCTTCAGTAGTTTTCATGTGGTCTATTTCAGGTGCAAAGCAGAGATACAGTCAAGCTCTACATCCCTTTTTAGCAAATATATTTCCCAGCAGCTTCAGTCTTCAGATTTTTATTTTTTTTTCCAAATACTTTCAGCCTGTCAATCCATCCTCTCCCACCTGGGACCATAATGTACTCAGTGCTCAGAGCATTCCAGTAGTCCGCAGCATCCAAGACTGCTATTTATTGCTAGAACAAGCATGTGTATAAGAAAAGTAAAAATATTGACTAAAGGAAAACAGACAAATAGCTCTAAATGTAAAACTGTGACTGGACATCATCCTAAACAGCGGCCTTTCCCTTCTTTTGTTTCAGGAAGATAACAAAGATGTATCTGTGCTGCACATTTCAGACAAATATCCTTAAATCCAGTTGATATTTCTCTTTCAGATTTCCCAAATCCTGAAAATATTGAGATATTGCACTTTGGAAGTATAAGAGTCATTCTTCAGAGAGAAAGTTATCAAGCCACTGACAAAAAGTGCAAATGAGACATCTATAGAATCAGTTACTGCATGTGTTTTTGCATGGAACCTTAGTGCCAAGAAAAAAGTTACATCATTTTGAAATAACAGCAATCTAGAGCTTTTCCAAGGTTGCTAAATCAGCTTTGCTGTTTTCTTACACAAGCACTGTCAGAGGTAATGCAAGAGTCCAATCCCAATAACCAGTCATACGCTGTCTGAGATCCTAACACTGACTGTAGTCCCATGCTGTATCCCTATCTGTATCCAAATTTATAAGGTTTAAAATCATAGGGGAAAAAAAAAAAAAAAAACAACCCACAGAAGAATCAGTGCTGACAGTCCTTATCTTAGCACAAACTATACGTTCTTAAACTCTTTATTCACTGACAAAATGAAACAATGTCTTCACTTCCTTCATCACCTTAGTATGTCTATTATTCTTTTGTAAACACTTCAGATTCGATCCTCTTACCCGACTGTATGATGCACCCCCGTGAACAGGGTGATGGGGGAGGGCTCTCTTAAACTAATAGAGCAGAAAAAGCCTCAAATGACTAGAGCAGATCAAATACTTGTCTAGACATGGAAAATTGAATTTAACATTGAAATGTAATTTAAACAAGCTTTGGACACAAATCCTTCAGGTAAAGCTAAGCTGCAAGTTATATTTTGCATCTACATTTATAATTGCACTACAAGTCCACATTTTAAATATTTTTTATTACACAGGCTACTGATATAGAGAAGTCTGACTGAAGTCATAATTGATGTGTTTTAAAATTTACAATACTGTTAACATGCAGAAAGCCTCTGTATTCCTGGCCCACCTAATTTTTCAGCTTTAACAGTTGATCTCTCACCATAAACCTTTCCTTGGTATAGACCTTTGTGAAGACACAATGATCTGTGCGAATAATGGCTTTTGTGTATAATGGAGCAACTGATCAATTCAGAATTGAATTTAATTTAAAAACAGGACTAATAATACAATTCAGGTTCTTTCACTTAACTAGCGGGATAATGTATTCCCAGGCACCCTGTGACACAAACCCACACAAAAGCAAATAGATAACAAGCCAGCAAGAAAACAAGAAAAATACATCAGTAGCTATTACCTATGGAGTTCTCTTGCCTCTTGCCTATACATATGAATAACCAAACTGCATTCTGCTAACAGCAGTATTTTTCCCAGCTCCTGTCTTAATTTTATAGCCTAACTGTCAAGTTCTAGGAAGTGAGGCTCAACATAGGTCAAAAAGCAAGACTCTGCTCACTGTTTACCCAAACTGGAAAAGGAACTGCAAGGGTGAGCAAAGGGGTAAGACTCATTCTGCTTCAGCACCATAACTACAGAGAGAGGGAACTGCAATGACCAATGAGGTGACCAGGTGAACAAAATAACCCCATTCCAGCTCTCCTCCAACTGAGGGTCCAGAAATAGTTAACCTAATTCATGCACACATTTGAATGTCAAATTCTTCGGGCTAACGCAACACAAAAAACCATATGTATGTTATTCTAATCGCCAAATCCTTTTAGAACTTCTAAATCGGTAATAAATTATATTGTCAAAAGACTATTAGAACATAGCACTTTTCATTTTTAAGGACGCACAGAGGAAGATTCTGTCACCCAATTCTTGTATCAAATATGCTTTAATCTTGCATTTATTCTTACTCTGACAGCTATAGTATGTCCCAGCTTGCTGTAAAAAAAAAAACCCTCACCAACATGGCAGCAAAAAAGGATGGAGGTATTTCCAAATTGGAAGCAACAGACACCAACTAACCAACTCACTCCAAGCAGTACAGCCAGTAAAAGTAATTACACAATAATGTAGTAAGTTAAATCCAAAATCAACTAGTTTTCACTGGATGACCTTCAAACTTCTAAAAGTAACCTGCAAAGGAAGAACAATTGTACACAGAGTCTTATACAAAGAGTAAAAGAGTAAAAACATTGCTCCCTTACTATTATTACTCCTTACTTGTTTAAAGGAGTAACATACTTACTCCATTACTACTTATATTGCAAAACTGGGAAGTTTTTATAGACTCTTTGCATCCTTCATCCAGTTCATTTTAATTATAGTATTTAAGTTCTCATTTTTGTTTTTGCTGAAGAAATCTCCCCACATTTGCCAGGAGTAAGCTTGGATTTTCACAAGGTGTTTTTGATGCAGGCTTGTAAAGCAATAAACAAGGAGTATTTGGGATGAATTCCTGTAGCATGCCACGGTTTATTAGAACTGTGAAGAAATCAATAGGAGCAGGAGAGTTTTGAAAAAGGCAGGCAAACCCAAAAATGAGGAAGGATGAAGCCGGGCAGCTGACCTGCCCTTCCCTCACGCAGTCTAGGGAATGCGGTGTCCTCCTCCTGTTATGGAGGTTGTCCCCTTGTCTTCTTTCCTACCTTCCTAGGACCCAGTACCTCATGGGCTTTCTGGTAACACATGTAGTGAGTAATAAAAGGTTAATGAAAAAAATTCTCCTTTTAGTAAGTTTCAAAGCATCTTCTTTTTGCCAAGGTCAATAAAAGCAATACTGCTGGCTTTAAAAGAGACTATCCTATTTTTTTACATATTTAACTAAAAGCCCACGCTAAATATGTTTGATGGGAGAATAAAGGCAGGAAAACAAGCTGGAACAAGCTACTTTTTAGGGGATGACTAGAAGAAAGTGACTAGAAAAGTTTCAAATCATCCTTAAACAAATATGTCAATAAGACTTTTTTGTGCAAGTTACTTAAGAAAAAAACCCCAACTAAACAAAAAAAAAACCCAACCCAAACTGTTCTGTTTACACTTAGAAGGTGAGTCTCCCACATGCACTGAGTGAGGCTTTCCTTACAGCTCTGACCATTGGCATCTCATGCTGCAGCGCCCTCCTTGTCAAGGCACTGGTGGGATTGACTCTTCTCCACCCAGCTGCCTATTTCCACATGTGCAGGAGCTTAATTGTGTCTGAGATACTGACATAGGATCTTCAGCATAAACCAACCAAACAAGTTTAAAAGTCCAGTTTCAAATAAAAACTCAAACTAACCACAGGTGAGACGGATGCATATTCAGAAGTGATTGTACCCCATGCCAACAGTAGCCTGTGCACAGACTGCACAAACCTCTCGTCAATCCCTTTTCTCCTACCTGGATAACTACAGCATTGTACTGTCTTTATGCGCTCATCCTGACACGACACAGTCTTCTTGTGCAAACACCTTGCAGCCAAAATCCCAGACCAAACAAAGGCATAAAATCTAAGATCTGTTAACTCCAGTTTTCTACAATTTTGCCCCTTCTTATCAATTTGCAGTTATCTTACAACAGACTCAACTCTTGGCAGTAAAGATGCTAGCTGTCATCTAGCATACCTTTCACAAAAAGAAAATGAAAAGAAGGGGAGCAGGAGCAGGGGGACTGCACATTCTTCCAGTAGTTTTTCCTGTAAGGATGACTGAAAATGATGGAGACGAGTGGTAGTTCCCTCTGCAAACTCCAGACGTGATCCCAGAATACTGCTGCTGAGTATTTCTGTGGAAGAGCTAAAAACCTAAATGTCATCATGGTTATACTTCTTTAAAAGCTACTGTTTACCTGCATATTCAGAAGGGCCTTGCTCCCACTGTGCCATTCGTGGGGCAGGGTACAGCTGTAACGTGTAGTGCCCCAGCGAGGCTGTCACAGGTTTGGTTCTGCATACATAAAAAGAAACAAACCACACTAGGACAGCACAACAGGAAAAACCTGAAAGCCTCTGAACTAGTAACGAATAGCGAAGTGATCAACTGTGACAGATCTTTCAGTACTATTTAGGAACTTGTATTTTAACAGCACCTAGAAACAACACATATGCTGCGAAGACTCATCTTTAGACACACTGAAAGTTCTCTTTCCAAGCAGTATGGGCCAGAAATACAGTCGACTATGTTTTGCAGACATCGTATAGAGTTTCTCAACATACTGTGAACGTGTCATATGGGCAATTATTCTCCTTAAGTGTGACCACCACAAAACACAGGTTCAGGAGTAAATGAATGAAAAAAAAAAAAAAAGTCCACTGTGTGGGCTTTTAAACTGAAATGCTCCATTCTCAGAAGGATTGAGTCCTGAACATGGGCTGTTCTAGTTCAATTTGTCCTTGAATTTAAATCACCATGTTCTTATTCAAAGCTTTTTTCTTTTTTCCTACTGACAATTTTGTTAAAGTGTGCACGAATTTCCATTTTACACTAAGCATTTTTAAAACGCACTTTACAGACTTTATAATGTATACAAATACATCTTAATAACTGAAATTGAGAACTGAGACCTCACCTCAATACCGCAAAAGAAATACTTTCAGTCATTGTATAGGTCATTGTGTTTCTGGATGGTGAAGCAGACTGATCACTAAATTCCCAAACCAACAGCCGAATGCATTCATCATGATTTTAAAAGGACTCCACCCTCATAATTATGCCAAGTGAAAAATACTTTCAAGTTGCCTGTAAAAGGAGGGGAGGCTTGAGATTTTTGTAGCAGATTCTGGATAAGTCGAGAAATTTCCCAAATGTTATTTCATACTACTATATAGTATGAATTTATTTTTTGTAATCACATTAGAACTGCTTTTCTTATTTAAATGGTAGCCTGAAACAGTAAACACATTGGAAAAAAGGTCAGCAACTGAGATGTTATCTTAGCAACTCTGTTGATGCCCTGGTTTCTCAGCCTAAACCATGACAGCTACTGGAAGAAAACTATGTAGATCTGAAGGAGGGTATCACCATTTGTGAGGAAACAAGAGTATCACAACAGGTATCCATGCAACCTGGAAATGTGCTTTTCTTGTTTGGAAAGACACTGGACTAATCCAACCTACTTCATAAAGCTTGGTGTAACCTAAATATACCATAACACTATGTGCCTATTTATTTAGCCATTACAAAACCTGCCTACCATCTTCTCTTTCTTTTCCTTGTTTCAGCAGAACTGAATGCAGCTCAGTGACACTTTGATAAGAAACACATAATTTGATACAGAAGTATTTATTAATCTTTGCTTCAAGCTAAAGCTCAAAGTCTGGATTTTTTAGCAAGTCACATATGAAATGCTGACTTTATTTAAATGACAGAATAATCATGGAAAGTAGAGAAAAAGTGTTAGCCTGAATACATCACCAGCATCTTGAAAGTTATAATATGTTAAATGCTTAGGAAGGACAGTACTTTACAAGGCTAATCGCTAGACTGATGTAAGTCATTTCACTGCAAGTTCATGCTGATTGCTTTAGAACTGCGATATAAAAAAAGAATTTTTATACATATTATTGTATGTGTATATAATATATATAAACATTTTTTCCAGCTGACCAATAAATATTTAAGAGTTCATGTTCAATGACAGAAATACACAACCCCATTAGAAAATTTGGTTAAATAGAAATAATAACTACATAGAAATGAGTCATTTCTAAATAGGTGTTAGGAAACTAGCATTCTCAGAGACTGGAGAAGAAATTGTTATCCAGTACAATTTTTACTTCTTTACTAAGTTACAGTCAAACTGTAGATAAAAATTTTCTCCCAGTTCATCAGACAGCATGGGATACAAAAGTGAAACAAAAAAAGATGGTCCACATCTGACAGTGTAAGGAAGATGTCAGAGAAAATACTGTCATCACTGGAAGATATAACCCATTCTTTTTATGGCTTAAAAACAATGATCATATGATAGCAGATCAGAGTCACATCAGTTTGCTGCAAAATATCTTCTGAGCCACCATGAAAGAATGTAGCAACCTTTGTAAAACCATCAGAATGACACAGCATTAACAAATGATACTGCCATAAACAAAACAGAGAATAGCAGGCAGTGAAATCTTTGCTACATTTCAAATTAGTATGAGGTTAAAAGTAAAAATGCAGAACTCTTAACTTGGATACATTTAAAAAGTACGATCCCTGGGAAAAAATCAGAATGGATTCATTCACACTGACTAAACCTTTTTGATTATATGGGATATCTGGATATCACACTTAAGAGAGAAATTATGGCAAAAAGGTGATGATCAAGTTATATTATTCAATAGTAATTACTGGTAACAATTGGTGAGGGAGAATTGGAGAACAGGGATATCTCTTAATACTCCTTGCAACTAACTGATCCAGCAACTAAGGAGAAACTTTAAGCCTCCACACAAAAGATAGTTCCAACTACCTTTTTTCCTAACCATTCCAATTGATGGAAATAGGAGTATGTACTAAGACAACCAAGAAATATATTCCAAAACTAAAGTAAAGAAATTAACTTGTTAATTCAGAGGAAAACAAACAAACAAAAACATTTAGACATATATTTTATGGTACTTAGCACACCTGTTATCATAAAGTAATGCTCTTCTTGTCACAATTTTGAAGGACTTCAGAATGCATGCCCTATGACTTCCCTCATTATAAAAGATGTAGTTTTATATGATATTACAATTACAACTGAAAAGTGTTTGGCAGAGATGCTGATAGGTATATTTATCTATTTAGCTATTTTTGTTCAAGCAAGATTTTCTGCAGATTTTCCTTTTACTTTACTTTTAACACCAGTTCCTCAAACAGAATGAATTTGGTCAGTCCAGTTCCCTTAAATTCAACAACAAAAAAAACCACAACAGAAAAACAAACAAAACCCCAAAACTAAAACCAAACCTATCTGCCTGAAGAATTCAGAGCCAAAAATCTACTTTTAAAGAAAATATTCTCACTAGTGATAATAAGGTTTTCTGCAACCGAAAAAGCAAGTTCTTTAGGGTGGTGGAATGAACTATGGTAATCTACATCTTTATCTCCCTATATTGCTCTTAATGAAAGCAGCAGAGGTTTTTCCAGGGTGATTTTACCACAGCTACCTTGGACCAGGGAGCTGTGGAGCTAAGCAGAATGCCAGCTTCAGCCAGCAGTTACCACAGATCCCAAACAACTTTTCTTTAGGAAAGCTCATCAGTTTGTCATTACACTTCTTCTTCCCCTTACCCCAGCCAGCTTCTTGGCTTTCCACCCCAGTTTGAAGGGAAGAGTTTACAGTTCCCTCGCAGAACTACTGGGAATCATTTCTATTTGTATTTTGGAAACACTGAAGAAAAGGCAATAAAAAAGTGTCTAAAAAGCTATAGCAAAGTTATCTTGAAGGACACGAGGGTTTTTTGTGTCATCTTTGCAATACAAGCCAACTTCTTTCAATAAGATTCTAGTACTTTAAACGTAGTAATTCTTCAGCTTTACACTATTTCTCTTCCAATGCCTTCAGTATCATTTGAGAGAAGAATCCCAGAAAATAATGATAGTATTCCATACACAAGTTTCTTCCTATTGTTTAATGTCATCAATACTAATTTCAATCACTACACATATCGGAGCAATCCCTTTCCTTCCTTAATATTCTTCAAAAATTCATAGACAGCTGTTTCCTTCTTAGCCTACACGTACCTAAGCTGTCTATATTAAGCCCTGCTACTCATTCCTCACAAATCGGTCCCAGCATCCTAACATGGGGTCAATTTGTATGCAAGAATGCAGGCGGTTATTGTCCTGGCACTGACACATTTGAAAGTGTCTGGGCAAGATATGCAAGGTGATCTTGAATACTGTTGCATACGACTATACTTCATTCTTGGGCCGGTCAGAGATGTTCCACTTCCCAAGTGAGATTTATTGGCAGCTATTAACAGGATTTTTTTGTACTTTCTGAAGGCTTCAATTACATATGTCTTGCGCTGATACCTCCTAGGTTTTTTAGAAGTTCTTATGTGTGTGTTCCCAGGAGTTTGTCAGCCATTCATTCATTCATTAGCAGTAGCAGCACTACATTTAAAAGAAACTGTTAATCAACTGCCTATCTCCAACTTACAAATTCAGGACTAAAAAACCCTGACTCTTTTGGAGAAACGCACAATGACACAGGTGATGTCTACATATTTTCATATGGTGTTACAAACAAGCCTTTTCCCAATGTTGGATACTTCCAGGAATTTTCTTCAAAACTCAAGATGACTACTGTTGTATAGTAATAGCTACACCTATTACTAAAATACACATTTTTAACAGGTGAAGTGCATTTCCATCAGTTGGATGATAACCAACTCCATGACTGATTACTAAAACCTTTCATCAGCATTTGACCCTTTAAGTCTTTGATAATTGCCAGTTTTGGAAGCATTTTATTCTTGGGAGCCAACACTTTCAGTAAGAATGAACCGATACATAGAAGCAAGCTGCAAGAAGTAGAAATTACTCTTAAGTATATACACTATCCCTCACTCCTATATCCTCCATAAGCTGGTCATTTTCTTCCCTTGTCAGTTTATACTTCTTCCTCTCCTGGATAGCTTTCAACTATGTGACAATGAAGAAATCAAACACCAAAATAGCAGCAGCTACATATCCTCTGCATGACAGTGTAATTTCTTCTGCCTTAAGGCAGTGTCTAGCACTGAAATCATAGCCTGTTTACTTCTAACTGGTGCTGTACTGCACCAAAGACTTAACTCTTGCTTATATAAAACTTGCACAAAGACCAATTTACTCACAATGGTCCTATTTAGAGTCCAAGCCAGCAGTAACTTCTACAGCCAAGGCAGTGACAGCAGTTGGACAGAGCCCTAGTTCTCATGCAAAAGTGCAGAGGAGCTCAAGCCCTACTGCTACTTGTACTCCTATATAAATAAGAAACAAGAAAGCAAACATCTATGCACATCCACTCTTTTTGGTTTAGAAGCTGTTTAGAATAGTCAGTATTTTAAAACACTAGAGTTATTTTAAAATGGTTTTTATACCTGAAGTCTAATGTATTTGAAACAGATCTTTCATAGGTTAATTGAAAAGTAAATATTTGTATGAAGGGGTCTCAGAAACTGATATTTCTATGCTCATCTGAATTGGGATGCATGAATTCTGATAATCATATGAGAACCAAAGAGGGAAAATTTGAACTAAAACGAGCAAAAGGAAATGCAGCAATAGACACTGTGACTTCCAATAGAGGAAAAAAAATAAAATTATTGATTACATATATTTTATGAGCATCCTCAGAATCTCAAGGTATTAGCAGACAGAATCAGAGAGTTGAGAGGACAACAGCATTCGTGCAATAGTCACATAGACTAGAAGAGCAGCACTCTATGTGCACTACTGCCTATATAATTCAGCACACATGCGCAGTTTCACCCATGCCCACAGAGCTGTCTGTCGCATGACCAGGTGAAGTTGCTAGCGACTACCTGTTCACTGTCACCAAGCACAGAAGAGTTTCACAGAGTAATTCTTTAGCCAAGATGCTTCCTTTACAACAAACTTTTCAGATACATCTGTAACAGTAAATTAAACATGTCCGTAAGTATATTGCAGTGAACTGAAGCCAACTGGTGCAAAGTGACACGTATCTAGGGTGGTAAACTCCCCTAGACTGCAAAACAGAGTGGCCTCACAGAAACTGCCTTTTGGGAATGATCCCTGGAACACCGACTACCAAACGGTGTCCAGGAATTAGCTCACTGGTTTTGGCATCAAGTTAATCAGGATATTTTTCTGTAAAACTTTTAGTTTGGACATAGCTAAGGAAATTCAAAATGTTCCCAGGTCCAGTCTGCATCTACATAGAGAGGAACTGCAACCCATCAAACCATCTTCAGCTGGTACAGGGGAAATAGTTTAATGTCATGTTAAATAAAACCAGGCAAAATTGGAGCCCAAAGCTGAGGAAACAGGTACTACTTTGTTAGTGCAGTGAGAAGGTAGGCAAGGAACAGTATATGAAAAACTGTTTGTATCTCTGAGGAGAGGGCCTGGTTAAAAACTCAGTCTTCCATCCACAAAATGCAGACAGGCAAAGAACCGACACTGTCCCTGTGCTCATAACCTACATCGTTATTCTACTTAACCTGGTTACTCTACTCTCCCGCATCAGATGACATAGTTATCCTGCCCTGGGGGAGTTGTCCTACCCTACCCTGTTTTCCTCAGCCTGGCAAACAGGTCTCAGAAACAAGCTGGGGACAAACAATGCCCAAGTCACCAGCCAGGAACAATTAGGAAATAATCATGACCTTCACGCTGTGAGCTCCTAGATCTGATGAAGCCACAGCCTCAGTGAAGGGTGCATCTCCATCATCATGGAACAAAAGGAAACAGTCACATCCATGGCTGACTCACCTATAGTATGCATTTCACAAAACTGCATTTTTGCTGGCACGTTTCTCTGTCCTTCTGCATATAGTTCAAGTATGTAACTTGGGCCATATTCTATAACATTCCTTAAGGCTGCACTATTTTCAGATATAATACAGTTTATGGCAAAGCAGAATAAAGCAGGAGTTTCTGCACCTCTGCACTGTACAAGTTAGTCCACTAGGCTACAAAATTCCAGTGCTGTATTTTGGCAGTTCTCTATTTTGCTTATATAAACTCAGTTGTCTTTAGCAAATTTTGCATACTTAGGAGGCAAATTTCTTTAGCATTTTTTAACATCTAAAAATCTACAGTGATGCCCTTAGTCTGTAATAATTCATAGAAATGATAGTGTGCAAAAAACATTCTAATTACCTACACTTGTCTACAATTATTCTATGCAAGTGTTTTGCTATTGCTAGCCACCTTAATGAGCACTGCCTCCTAGTATTAATCAACATTAAAATATATCTTTTACATATTACAATAAAGATTTGTTTTATATAGTTATTTTGAAAATAAAAGTCACATCTTCTGTGTAAGATGAATAAACAGCTTCTGTGTACCTAAGTCATCTTGAGGCAAGCACTGATTTTATGGCATATTTCCAATTCCCAGACTAACAAAATATGCAATTCATCTTCTTATACTGAAAATTAGGAGCAATTACATAGCTAGCAATGGGGTCCTTTAACCCACCTTCTATCAATGAGTGTTGAGAACTTAGGTTCAAATGTCATTTCTATACAGCAATGCAATTTCATAAATTACATCACGTTACTCTAAATAGATTTAAAAATAAATGCTCTCAAAAATCAGCGTCCATTAAAATTGTTCTTACTGTCTAACTCTTCTGGAAGAACTTTCTCCTTTGACATCTGCAGTGAATATAAAATCCTGAAAAAAACCTGAAACTCCACAAGTGTCTCACATAGCCATCTCTAATTTAACAAAGAAAGTCTATTTTAGTGAAAGAATGCAACAAGCCTGATCAGACAGACACTATCGAAAACTCTTTAACTTCAGAGCTGCAAGCCTAATCTTTCGCTGTCTAGCATGCACCAATTAAGCCCCTATAAAGAAGACACAACTAGATTCATAAAAAATTTGTATTTCAAATTACTAGGTCACAGAGAGCAAACACCCTGTATCATCAGCAGTTTCCACTAAAGATGCCCTACAATCTCTCGTTCATATTGTAACACTCAGCCTTTCTCATCCTTATTATTTTGTATTTCTGGGAAATATCTAAACCCTTTAAATTCATCAAAGCCTATAAATGTTTCCCCTCACAATGTCTCTCTCAATGGGATTGAGAGTGCTCCATTTTTCATTTTAGTCTTTCTGATCATTGGAATCTGACACTTGAAGAACAGTTTATAGCAATTTTTTAATATTATGTTATTCAGTTTTAAAACTTGGAATGTGTATTTTTATGGAATAAACAAGTTATACACCATAAAAAAGTAACAACTAACTGAGACTTTAGCTTACAAAGTATTACTCCCTACACCTAGGAAGTTAGACTGATAAACTGAAAATACAATCAATCTACTGTCTGACATCATTAGAGATTAATCTCAAATTTCATAGGGGGTGGCAGAGTGGTGGAATTTAAGGGCTTTTTCAGTAACAGAATATTTAATTACTGTGTTCCAGAAATGCCATTACATACACTATTCCAAGATTTTAATTTTTCTTTAGATTAGAAAAGTTAATTTCGGTACTTAAATGTAAGACAGGGGTGCCATTCCTCAGGTTTTGGTCTGTTTATTTTATGTTATAAGCTGAAGTGCAGCAACAATGAAACAGAGGTGGTGATACAATTCATGCAAATTGTAAAATACCACAGCAACAGAAGTTCCTATGTTAAGACCACCTTATCAGTGAGTCTTCCTTTTGCTGGGTCACAGGACTCAATAATTAACATCAAGGCCCTGACACTGAGTAAAGCCTCAGCTTTCATCTACTCCAGATGATCTCTTCAAAGCTTCATTATAAGATTTACTTGCACTAATTAACAGAGATCAGAGTCAATTAGCTATTCATAGGGTGTCCATCACATCACAAGGCACCTATGTTTGCAGTGATGCTGCACAACAGCAAACTAGATCAATTAACATAACACAACACTTGTTTTCTTCCCTAAATGTGCATCTCCAGATTTTGGTCACCTCTGTGGAAATACAGAGGTGACACAGCACAAGGCCAGTAACTCTTAACCCAGTCAAAACTCTTCACAAATAGGAATTACTGTTATTTCTAACTAACAACAACTTCCAAAAAGCACCAAGAAAAACAGTAATAAAAAATTGTGAGTTCTTTTTTCAGTGTTCTTTTAACAGTCCAAAATGAAGGATCAAACTTCCTGCACAGCTACTTTTTTAACTCCAGGAGGCATTTGGGAGAAGTAAATAATACAATAATTAATGTTTTCACGCTGTAGTTACCCTGCAATCTCTCTGTAAAACACATCTTCACCTTGAAGCAATGCTGGACAGCAGTAGCAAGCACAGTACCAAGCACTGCATTCAGACCACAGAAGAGTTTCACTTTGCAAGTGACGGCGCTGTGAGTGCTGAGGCAGCATTGCCATTCATCTGCCAGTTCTGTACTTCACAGAACATTTGTTTCTTTGAATACAGTGTAATCTTCTGTTCTCTATTAATCACAGGCTCAGCAACCAGTAGTAGAAAAAGTTTCTGCATAGTATGTATAAAGCTAATGACATTAATTAATACATAAGTGGCTCCATCTTTCAGTTGAGCCAGGACATGCGTAAGTTAATGCGATGTTAATTTTGCTCCATGAGAATATGCACAGAAATAGAATCCCAAATTATAATACGTATTTTGTGCTAGTATATCACAATGACCGTTACATGAGTAACTCCAAAATCTACCTTGAAGGCAGACCTGAGCTTCCAGTGCCTGGGCTTCAACCACGTAGAGCTAAGTCATGACTTCAGATCATGGGGTGAGTGTACCTGCAGTGGTGTGCTGAGTGCCAGGCCATCCTGAGCTCAGTGCCACACTAGCATGACTGCATGACTTCTGGTCTCCTCACAGTATAGTCAGAGTCTTCCTGCAGCTGCCTCAAAAATACTGTGTAGACATACTTTTCATCCTTGGCTGATTTCACACGTTATTTATTATTTGATCTTACAAGATAGCCATCTTCGTATCTTAACTTGCATTTGGCAGGATACTGAAAACTGATTACCGCATGAGAATTATGGGTGCTTTTTATTTGCTTAGCTTTACATCATATGGAAATGAAGCTAACTCACATTCTGCATTTTAAACGTCATCTCAAGTTCTCTTGTAAGCGGGACACACTGAAATTTTCAAACATGAGAAAAACTTTGAGATAGAATCATAGAATTATAGAATCATTATGGCTGGAAGAGACCTCAAAGATCATCAAGTCCAACCATATCCCCAATGCCACCATGCCCGCTAAACCCACCAAACCATGTTTCCAAGTGCCACATCTAAACGTTTTTTGAACACCTCCAGGGATGGTGACTCCACCACCTCCCTGGGGAGCCCACTCCAATGCTTAACGACTCTAACAGTGAAGAAGTTCTTCCTAATGTCAAGCCTGAACTTCCCCTGGCACAACTTGAGACCATTTCCTCTTGACCTATTGCTAGTTACCAGGGAGAAGAGACCAACCCCCACCTCACTACAACCTCCTTTCAGGTAGTTGTAGAGGGCGATCAGGTCTCCCCTCAGCCTCCTCTTCTCCAGACTAAACAACCCCAGCTCCCTCAGCCGCTCCTCATAAGACTTGTTCTCCAGGCCCTTCACCAGCTTTGTTGCTCTTATTTGGACACAGTCCAGCAGCTCAATGCCCTTCTTGTAGTGAGGGGCCCAGAACTGAACACAGTATTCAAGGTGCAGCCTCACCAGCAGAGAGTTCAAAGGGATGATCACTTCCCTAGTCCTGCTGGCCACGCTATTTCTGATACAGGCCAGGATGCTGTTGGCCTTCTTGGCCACCTGGGCACACTGCTGGCTCATGTTCAGCTGGCTGTCGACCAACACCCCCAGGTCTTTTTCCGCTGGGCAGCTTTCCAGCCACTCATCCCCAAGCCTGTAGCGTTGCATGGGGTTGTTGTGACCCAAGTGCAGGACCCGGCACTTGGTCTTGTTGAACCTCATACAGTTGGTCTCGGCTCATCGATCCAGCCTGTCCAGATCCCTCTGTAGTGCCTTCCTACCCTCCAGCAGATCAACACTCCCACCCAGCTTGGTGTCGTCTGCAAACTGACTGAGGGGGCACTCGATCCCCTCGTCCAAATCGTCAATGAAGATGTTAAACAGAACTGGCCCCAACACTGAGCCCTGAGGAACACCACTTGTGACTGGTGGTGTAAACTGGATTTAGCTCCATGCACTACCGCTCTCTGGGCACGGATGTCACAAAACCAATGAGACTGAGTTTACAGAACTATTACTCATTTTAATCAATAGATTAAAGTAAATGAAAATTATTTTCCACTGATATTAAGGCACATGCATATCTGAATAATCATGATAAATATGAATATTGCATTAATATATGTACAGACATATATAAAAATAATAAATGAAGCAATATTGATCAGGATGCAGACTGAGTAAGGGATCAAAGTGATCTAGCCAAAGCAAATGAAGAGCTACATGAGGTTAGATGCCTCCAGTCACAATAACTGCACATCAATGGCTTCTGAAAGGACTGAGATGAATTACACATACACCTTATTGAGCTCTAAACTGCCCACCAGTTTCACAACTAGGGCAGGGGCAGATGACTACGTGGACTCTGCCAGGCTGACCAAGTGCATTCCTCCTCTCCAGCAGACAATGGCAATCCCCATTCCAGCTCAGACAACTGATGAAATGACATCTTTAAAAGGAGTTTGCTCTCTTGACCTGATTATGATTGTAGGTTTAATAGCCCAAAACACTTGGGAAATATTACATCCATACGCAGACATTTCCGTTTTTGCCTTACTAACCAAGTCTTGTTTCAAGGCTGGATCACACGTTTTTTTCTCACTAATTCAGAACTGACAGTAACGCAGATCATGCCTACATCTCTGTCCCTCCATTTCATAGAATTAAGCTCAAAACAAGTGGCCAGCTCAATGAAGATTTCTGTCCTAGGAAGCAAGATTAAAGATATCCTAACTGAGGGAGATTAATAAATTAGAGGTAAATGTATTTTTAAAAGAAAAAACATTGAGGCTGAGAAGATCAAGATCATCTTAAAAAGGGGGATTTTTTTTTTTTTTTTAAAATCTAAATCCAGAAAAATAAAGCTTTTCCACCCCTCAGCTTATTAAGGATTTAAAAAACTTAAAATATTTTATTAATTGTCTCTAAACCTGGTCAATTACTTTTCTTCAGAAAAATGAAATCTCAAAATCCACCTTGCACAGAAGATTCTGGGCTAGGGGCTATTTCTTCAATATTTGTATTTAGGTTACCTGTTTGGCTTGGTCATGAATACACTTGCACACCATCTTCCCTTTCATGTCTACAGAAAAGCCAAGAACCCAAGAAATCATGCCCTAAACAAGCCCAGGCCGTGCGAAGACCACCATGGCATGGCAGAGAGGACAGCCAAAATACTTCTGTTTCCAAGGCTTTGCGACTCTCCTGGATAGCAAACAGCAACACTGCTTTGTCTTATACTTTATATTTTAATAAATACCATCACATTTAGCTTTAAGTATATTTTATGCTATTTAATGGAAGTAACAGTGATGCTAGGTATTGGCTATAAAACTAGACTACTTAATATTTTCTCAGTAAAGGTTAGTAACTTTCAGTGTTGTTTTATTCACAGACAACTTCTATATCTTACTTTTCAGTGACACAGCTGAATCAAGAAAATGCCAATTACAAACATTTGCTTTTTACAATAATCAAGATAAAGCATTAGGTTTTCAAAGTTCTTTTGAAAACCCTTTAGAAATATGAAGAATTCGTAAAACATTCTCCAAAAGATTTTGTGTTTAGCCAAAGCAGCAGCACTCTAGCAGGCTCTCATACAACGGAGACAGCCAGAAGAACACAGTCAAGCAACTAAGTGGAACTTCTCCTTGGGAAAGTCATAGTATTTTTGTGTTGATACTGACCTTCACTGGGCACAGAATGCTCCTTCTGCAAATAAAGGATATTCAGTAAAAAACACTGAGATTAGAGTATGATAAAAGGGATGAGGGAGAGAAGAAAGGACATAGGAACCTGGGGAAAGAACCACCAGGGTCAGAAGGGTCAGAAACACCACCGGAAAAATCCTGCCTCCTGTCTATTTACCATCACACATATAAAACCAAATAAAAGTCAGAAGAACAGAGACAAACTATTTCCAAAGTTGGGTTTCAGTGATTTTTTTTTCCTCCTGGTTCAGCTACACTGCAAAAAAAGTCAAAGAAAATATAGCAATTAAGCTAACTATAGTTTCTTGAAACATTTACTCTGGGCTTTCATCATGAGACCCAAATCCCCCAGTCCAGTTCTGTATCCCATCTTTATTCTTGCAAGGGAACCTAAGCAGAGATGTTTTCTCACACCCAGTCAGCTGTTACTTCTCTTGTCCTCATCGGAGCTGGGCAGAGCAGAGGAGCCAAGAACTGCACAACTCCAACAAATGCGGTTCACTGATCCCTTCAGAAAACGTTTTTCCCCCATCATTTTCTAAAACTTGAGCCAAAGACCTCAAGTATTTTACCTCATTTTCAGAATCCTTAAGAATGGTCCAGAGAATCTCTCTTAGAAGAGCAGTTTTCCATTACAAGTAATGTTAAAGAAGCTAATATTATTGAAATTCAGGGGAAATTCATATTGAAACATATATTTAATCTTAGTCTAAAAATTTCTTCAATGGACCGGATTACATTCACAAATCTGGAACTCATGATTCAGCTTCCACCATTCATGTCTGCCATTTCTGCCTTAGTGCATATCTTGCTCAATTTGCCCAAATGGAGTCGGCAGTACTCTACATTTTACTGAGAGGATGACTCTGATGTTTTGGGGTTAGAGAGATGGAAGAATAGGAGGCCTGTTAACTGCTCTTTCTTTTCCTGGATATTTTGATAACATTAATTTCTTCTAGGTGATCAAGGAGAAATAGATAGTGTTTTTTTTTTTTATTGTATTTAAAAAATATTACTATAGGTTGCCAAATCATTAGAAATCTCTGAGAGGAGACACTTGAATAGTTTTTCCCTTAATTGCAATTGCTATAGATTAGTAGTCCTGCTTGGTCTCCTCTATTTTTTCTTTTATATTATCTGGGATGAGCAGATTAGGCAATCAGTCTTCAAGCACTCCCTTAATCCTCTAAAACCTCCTGTGCTTCTCAAATTCCTCCCTCCTTTCCTAGCTGTCTTGTCCCCACTCTGTTAAGCTGTAAAGTAGCTTCCTTCAGGATACTATAATGTTTAATAGTCATTACTGGCACGACAATGTGATTCTTCCTGTCGCTAGCTGAGTTTCCAGTGGCTTTAAAGAATTAAAAACAAACAAAACCCCCACAACTAACCTCTCAATACCCAAACTCCCAACAACACCCAAAACAAAAACAACAACAAAAAAAACCACAAAAAACTTTCTTGGCAGCATTAAGGGGATACTGCTTGGTTGAAAGCAAGAGGATTTAAAAATACGGGAAAATTACGACTGTTAAATCTACTGTAAGCAATAACCACTGCAAATAAAAAAAAAATAAAAAAAATAAAAAAAAAATAAAAAAAAGACTGATTCTCAGAGATAAGTAAGGTCTGGGATTTCTCTGATGACTTCTGAGTTATCCCCTCCTTAGTGACCTCTCCCTCACTCACAGAGGAAAGGAGAGAAGATTAAAACCAAGATGAATTACATGGCTAGACTGAAGTGGTTCTGCCCCAAAAGTTTTTGGCTCAACTATACAACCCTGCACTGCAACCCATTAAATGCTTGGCCCCTATGCAAGAAAGAAGCATGAACACAGGATTTCTTCTCAGAGTAAATTTGTGCCCAACCACTTAAAGCATCTCTGTGTCATTCATTTCCTGCCACATCTTGAATAAGATGAAGATGTTTTCAGAAAGCATACCCTTTCTAGTATAGCAATAGAGGATGTTGGTGTCAAAGGTGATCAAGGTCTCCATATATCGAACCACAGATTTCCTTGTGTAAAGTGAGAATTCCGTAAGACCAGTATAAAGACCAGACCTGAAGACCAGCATGAATGTGTACATCACATGAGTGAGACAACTCATTCTTTATAAAAGCACAGATCTTTTCAGCACATGAAAATTCATGCTGGACATAACAAGCTCAGGCCTTTACTGTAATCTCAATCTCCTTTACCTCTAGGTGTATGAGGCCAGATTTTTCACGTGATAATATATTTCAATCCTCCTGCCACTTTTTTACTTTTCTGGAAGGATGTTATTATCCAAACATCTGGGTCTGTTCTCTTCCCTACAATCTAATGAGCAATATTTTATGGGTTGTATATTCATCTAGAAATACTGTATATGTCTGCAGTTACATACACTGTATTGAAGGTAAGAGAGAAAAGGATTCTGCTTATGTTCTTTATACCTGATTGTGTTTTATGTTTCTCATGACGAAGAACAGGATCAGCAAAGTCTACACACATTGTAAAGGCCTGTTTAAAAACTACTCACCTCATGATCTAAACTACTTGCAATAACAGATTATCTGATTAAAGGCTCCTCTAACATAAGTAGATAAATTTATCTTGCCTACAGGCATAAATGAGAGTGCATCTGCAAACTTACAATAATGTTTATCTATTGGACTCTTTCACAGCTCAATAACATACACTAAAAAAGCATTTTAATAAATTCATATGCCTTTTGTACTTCAGGGGAGGCGGGGGGGGAGAGAAGGAGAAAACACAGACATCTCCAGTTTTCATGTAAGCCAACAATTTAAAAGGGGTCTATTACAGTATAGTTGGCTCCTGACAGAACCACTCGAGAACCTGTCATATGGCACGCCAAGTTCTTTTAAACTCTCTGAACAGGTTTATTATTACTGCTCTACAAAGTCTGCAACAAGTCTTGGCAGACCAACCACTCACCAAGAGGAACACTAGACCAGATGTGTTTAGAATCCAAAAGTGCAGTTGCCATTTTCCATTTACAAGTCACCTTTAATCTTTTCAACTAACCTTTCAAACCATAGTCAGTCCAGGGTCTTGTCCACTTTAGCAAGACAGATAAATGGAAATGTAATGAGAGAGTTCAGTTGTCAGGCTAGCTTTTCGTTGGCCAAACTCACTTTTCTAGCACATTAATCAGTCTTTTGGTAAACGTAACTGAAGACAGACTAAAATGACTAAATGCTGCTGGGCTGTAAAAGTACAGTGCACAGACATACAATATTTCAGTTGATGTTCACTGCAGCACTGTCTGAAGGATGTATGTAAACACATATACACACATCCAAGTTAATTTTGAATGATCTTTCCTCTCCTCCCCACTCCCTGGTTTCATCTGTCTACCAGAAAATATCTAGAATGACAAAACTATCATGTTAGAGGTGGCCAGGATGTCACTGATACTGACTAAATGATCAGCAATAAGAATTTCGAAATGCCACAATCATTAATTTTCAGATGGTCATGTAATATAATAATGTAGTTATATTTATTAAACTCTGCACTTTTTTCAAAAAGAGTTCTTGGCTCCCAGAATTGAGACAGAAACAGTTTAAGAAAGAAATTAAAAATGAAGATTCTGGAGCATAATTCTGCAGCAAAGTGCAAGCATCAATATATATTTTAAGATTTACATTAGCATTTTTTAAAGAGAAAATACGTACTTTCTCACCTGGAATTCTTTACAAAGATAAGCTGTTCTCTTAGAAACTGAAGTGATCAAATAACAGAGAGTACTTTTTAGTAAATTATTATAAAGCTGAGGTAAAGTACTATGCTGAATGCAGATTAATAGAAGAGTCCCTGAGATATGATGCTTGAAGGAATATCACAGATGACAATGGGTTTTGGTGATGCATGTGGCTTTTTTTTGGGGGGTGGGGTGTGCAAATTCACACCCATTGTTTTCCCAAGGATTAGAATAAACGGCAAAATACAAGAATCAGTGAGAAAAAAAACTTTGAAAATTCTAATATCATTTCCTAACCCCAAAGTATCTAGATTTCAAAAAAAGTCAATTTACACTATTGAAGAAAACATTACAAGGAATAATGGCTGAAATAAATTTGGGTTTCCTTTCAGGAAATGGAGAGTCATCCATGAGGCAAATTTCTGGTTGGTTATGGAATACTCAGATTCTACAGTGCTTCTCAAGGGCAAGAAGCTGCACCTTCATCAGGAACAAAGATAGTGTCTTCAGAAAATATGCTTCCCCATATTTTACATGCTACTTGTTTTTCATTAGACAAGTAAACATTAAGTAACTTAAAAACTTAGACAAAAGTTGTATACTTCAGGAAACAGCTCAATATGATGATCAGTTCCCAGAAGCAGCTAAGAACACACCACAGACCTTTGATTTTGCTGTTTGGTTGGTTTGTTTTGAAAGGGCGGAAATCCTAGTAGAGCAGTTGCAGCAGTTTAGTGAGCACAGAAGCTCAAGCAGCATTGATCAATGTTAATTCATGATCAACAACCATTTTAAACTAAGGCCTTAGCAACTTCAGAAGATTTTGAATCATAGAATCATAGAATCATTATGGTTGGAAGAGACCTCAAAGATTATCAAGTCCAACCGTATACCCAACGCCACCAAGCCCACTAAACCCACATGTCTCAAAGCACCACATCTAAACCTTTTTTGAACACCTCCAGGGATGGTGAGTCCACCACCTCCCCGAGGAGCCTGCTCCAAAGCTTAACAACTCTTACAGTGAAGAAGTTCTTCCTAACATCCAATGTGAACCTCCCCTGGTGCAACTTGACACCGTTTCCTCTTGTCCTATCACTAGTTAAACTGTTCACCAACACCCAACAAACTTTCCTGAAAAAGCCTCCCAACCTTCCTGCTTACTGCCAGCATTTGGCTGAGGGTACCCTGCCATACCATATCCCCACGGCCTGTGTCTTTGATAACTACAGCAGTGCAACATCTCAAAAACACTGAATTAGTATCTCCATCGTATTCATTGGTCAGAGAGATAAGCTGAAATCTTATAGTTTAAACAGCAAAATTTAGAAACTACAAGCATGCTACTACAGACTAGGGAGCATCCTTTGACCATTTCAGTAAAGATGGTTTCTAACAGGATGGTAGCAAGAACTGTTTGTCACACTACTATGTCTAGCATGGTAACCCAATTTCAGGTCATTACATAGGCATTCTATTTCTTCCCTTGTACAAACGAAGACGAGTTGCTCAAATCTGGATGACCTTATGGAAATAAGCATCATACAGTTGATGCTCACAACACCTTATGTACACTTATTCTCATCTTAACGACAAAGATCAGCAGTTGGAAAGGTCATGACTGAGACCTCCCAGGATGATGAAGAAGAGCTGCTAATCATGCCACAAGTTATGCAACTGCTGGGGGAGGAGTTCAAAAACCAAAGCAGATTGCTACAAAGACAGGTCTATGTACAGCAGATAGGTATCTATATAACTGTAGGGATAAATACTTACCTGTATGCACAGGAACATCAGACAGAGCCAGACACTCTTCTCCTCAGGGGAAACCCAGAACCATGAGACGCTATGTGTATTTTGCTCTACATGACCACCACACACCTTCCTATATACCTCCGAGGGGAATACTGGGATCTGACTCAGAGATTGATGAAAGCCAGATTATCCATGTTAGTATTCTGATAACATTATGTCAATGGGGTGAAAGGATAAGTATATAGGAAACAAAAGGGGAATATTTCTATGGATCAGTGCTTCCTTTGCAAACAAAATTTTGGGATAGTGAACTCCTCTTTTTGCATAGGAATTTTTCCATTCAGGTCATATAATACTACTAATCAATAAATAACTTTCTGAGGACAGTTGAAAAACAAACACTCAGTGCAAAGCATGCCATAAAATGGGAGTTGTTTCTTCCAATGATATGATGAAATATTCCCAATGACACAAATGTCCTCCTACTAGTCTTTCTGAACTTAATGCCAGGACATGTTTGGTTACTGCTTGTCAGGTTAAGTTCATTTTCTCCTTTCAACAAGCACCTCATACAAAAAAAATCCTTATTAATTAATGTTATTATTCCATAGCAACTTCCTTTACACTGTCACAACAAAGATCTGTCCCATCACAATGAGATTGCGTAAAATACGCATCCTCCTTAGTTGTATAACACCACCTAAAACGGTCTTTACATAAATTTCTTTTACCAATGGATTTTTTCTGAACATGCATGCCTTTTGGATAATCAAAAATCTGAAGTTGCTTTCTTCAGTTTAAGAAAGCTGGTTTTATGGTCTTGCTGCTCCTTAACTCCTTAAAGGACTTATTAGCATTATTCAAAAAGAGAGTTGATAAAGAACATTTAACTATTTAACAATACTCAACAGACAGTTGATTACAGAAAGACATGTCAGTGCACATATGGCAGGCGGATAAATTATGCACATCTGGATTACTTTTGGCAAGAAACACAGCCAAGTGTCTAACGCCAAGTTTAGCAATCTGTCACTATCAATATGTGCATTTATTTAAAAGACATCAAGGATTCAAAGTCATATTTTCTATTTCTTCACTAAAGTTCCAGTGCTTCACGAGACGGTAAAGCAGGTGACAAAACACACTGCTTAAATTGCCAAAGGCTGTATAAACAGTGATAATTTTGAACTCACCATGCATATAGGAGTAGCCAAATTTTCAAGTCAACTCTATTCTTCATTAGTTTACGCTAGTATCTCATATATAGAGTAGGCATGTAATCAAGTTCTGAATAGCCAGCCTCAAAACTCAGCTGAAAATGGTTAAAACAATTTGGTAAGTTCAAAGAAAATTTAAAAAAAATGAAATTATCAGAAAAGTTGCAATTTCAACTTCATTTGTAACAGTAATTGCTTATTTTTAGTAATAGTTTAATGAGAAAATATGCCACATCATATCTAACTTTCTTGGCCAAAACAAATGAACAGATTAGCGGTAGATAGAGCTTACACCATCTTGAAAGGCAAGCATGAAACTGAAGTTTGAGAAGTCATGCTTGTTCTTAATTTAAACCTAATACAAGTAAACAAAACAGAAAAACGCCAATAGATATGTACTAATATTTGCCACAGACTTCAACAGTTATATAAAACCAAATTAGTTGATTAAAAAGCCAGAGCTATTTTTCTCAAAAGAGCAGGGAGTATGACCAACACAGCCTTTCTGAATCCAGAAGAATTTAAAAAATATGAAAATCAAAATCAGATTTTGTGGTGAAAAGCATACTTGCTTTCTTAGGCATTAAAATCATTCAACTCATAATAAACAAGGGAAGAAGGGAAAGAAGTATTAACATAGCCCATCATTTTTCATGTTAAAAAAGCTACAAAAACATGTTGTAAGAATTCCAAGACTGCCCGTTGCTTAAGAGAAGGTGAAAACTCATTTGGCTGATGGTGCTGTTTCTTTGCTACAAAAAATTCCATTCAGCTTTAGCTGAATGATCAAATTAGACTCATCCACAGTCCTCTTTTGATTTGTATTTCTGAGGGGAACGGAACAAAACCTCATTCTGTCTCATTTACACTGGCTAGATGTACAGAGAGACAACACTAAGCCTGCATAAGTAAATTTAACTCTTATATTCAAAAAAGTTAATTTTTGTGCCTTGTAGGCACAGAGTAACTCGTTTTCATATTCTTATTATATATGACCACATAAACTATAGAAAGGTTTTGATTTATAGTTGTAATAGAGCCTTAATTATATTAATAAGAAATGGAAATTATTTGAGATACATAATGATATTTATTCCAAGTACTTAATCAAAGTTACATTAATATTTGCCATATTAAAATAAAACAATTTTGGAATATACTGCAGAACCTAAAACCTTGGTATGTTTTGTATAAAAGTAATTACCATTTACATTTTATTTCACTCACACACATACCCTGATACACACACAGAGAGGTAAAAAAATCAGCCACAACATTTTACATTTTAAAATAAGGAATTGATTCACCATCTTATCGAACACTAAATCTGAAACCAGAAGCGAGTTTTACCCTAGCCAAACATGAAAAAGAAAAGCTGGAAGAAACCAGCAAAGACACAGTAGAATTATTTCCCTTCATGATGGGCAATCTCTCCTCTGGTAGAAGAAAAAGTGTCACACTGCTGGAGCTGTTGGAACAACAGATTTCATAGCAGTCTCAGGACAAACACACCAGGCAGGAGGAATTCATGTGGTTCTTCGAGAGATTCACTTAAGATGGCTTTTTGTTTGTTTGTATTTTCCTGCTGGTTCACTTCTTAGTGTATCACGGTACCTGTTTCTCACCATGAAAAATCTACTTCTCCTGTCTCCTAAAATTTTCACTCTTCTTCACAAGTACTCAAAGTAAACATGCAAAATTTGGCATGTTTCTCACCACAGAAGGACTTGAGAAATTCTCCTGACAACCATGCATACAACAATATTTTAAGGAGATTATTACCTAAATTGAACAGAAAATCTTTTTAAAAGGGTAAGTGCAAAGGGTTGCTTACCAGGACAAAATTCTTAAGCAGCACTGAAATGGGTAAACAACTAGCTAAACAGTGCCACGGGTTAGGTATAATACAAATTGACAATAGAGTGTACACTCTCTGTTGGGTATTTGACATTAATTACTTATGTGCCAGCTAAAAAAAAAAATAGAGTACTTCATAACTTCAGTTGTACTGTATTTCACTTTAAAATGCTTTCAGTAGATTTGCAATAGTTTATAGCGTGTAACAGGGGCTTTTTCATTGCATAAATGTTCAGACTCAATCAAATCCACCTCAGTGTCTAGATAGACTGAAATGTCTTGAACATTGAACTCTCTACCAGCAGAGGGGGAACCTCTATTATGATTTCATTCTTTCAATGCACTCCAAAGGCAGTCTTCTAAATTCATTATTTAGCTTCTAATGCATTCTTTTTATAAACCTCATATATAGGACTAAGCAAAGACTCCTATTTCCCATGGGCACTCAAGACAGAAAACTTAAATTGGCTGATGGCTCTTATTGCTTTGATCATACCATGAGACAGCATTTCTAAAGCTACTTTTAAAATTTCAATGTATACCAACATGAGTGCACGTTAAGGTAACTGTATATACTCAGATTTTATTTGACCCTTGTTTTAAATGACCTCTTATCAGTTTACATAACTCATTTCACCACCACAATCTTTGGAGCTTTGTTTTTCTATCACAGAAATCAACATTTCTTCCACCTGTACTTGGATCTCCAAATTATTCAAAACTACAGATTGTCATTATCACCCTAGACCATTTATAAGACTTTTCTATATGGACATAAGCTGGAGTGCAGAAATAACCTACTACACGAAGTCAACTGGAGACTTGTGCACAGCAAAGACAAGAAATGAACCTGTATTTCCTAACATCTTGATAATTGTAATGACTTCTCCCACCGTAAGTAACAGTTATTTCTCATCTTAATTTATCTCCCTCAAAACCCGTCTTGGATTAAAGCAAATTGTATGTGTTATCAAATGAAACAACTGGTAATTAGCTTGTATGACAAAAAAAAATTATATTATGGTATATTAATTGTCAAAAATACAACTTCTTTCTGCCGATAGCAACTGAAAAATTGGACAGTGGAAATTTGCTGGGGAGTCATCAGGTCAGAAACTTTATACACAGAAGCATCTTATGAATTAAAATATTTTAAATATACACAGCTTTTATTTCATTTATGTTGTGAGATGTCACCCACAAAAGATGTTCTAGATTGGAGTTTATCATGAAATAGTAGTAGATATAAAACAAGAAACAGATTTAATGTCATTCAAGAAAAATATCATAAACAGATTCTTCCACTTTTTTTTTTTTTTTTTTTTTTTTTTTTTTTTTTTTAATACAGGACCTATGATTAAAAGTAGCCTTAAAAACCCAGTCCCGGTAAAGTCCTTTTTTAAAGGATAAACATTTTAAGGGGTAAAATGCTCTTCTTGCCACAGGATGAGTGCCACGTAACAAAAAAACCCAAAACACACCAAGAAAAAAAAGACCCAAATCCCTGGCTAACTTTACCAAAATCTACTCTGAGTGCTTAACTGTGCCATTACGTTGTGCTCAAACAAAACTTTGATCATAAATTCCTTTTCAAAGACCAAAATGAATGACAATAGGAAAGCAGGTTTCTATGGCAGGGCAGCTCTGTTAAAGCTTTCAATAACGATGTCAGCTCCCAGGGGCTTTAATTTGCTTCTGTGGTGGCCTTTGTTTTTATCTTTAAAGACTTCAGTAACTACACGACATACACGTATGTAATTTTTTTTTTCTGTATTCTTTAGTAGAATTTTAATTGATTTCAGACACACATTTGTGAGGGCCAATGGTCACTGGAACAGATTTGCAGAGCACCGCAGACAGGTGAGGCTCTGAGCTTCTGGCAGTGAGTCCCAAACACCAACAATTTCAGTTCTTTGAGGGAGGCAAACACATAAGCACAGCTCTCATTTTCTGCCTTTTAGCATTCTTCCCACTCAATGCTTGGTGACATTAGCTGGCACATCCTGTCTGTGAACATTCCTTTTCTCCACAGAACTAGTTTCATGGGGGACATGGGGGGAAAGAAAGAAAAGGAATTTTCTGAGACTCTAGTTTGCTTTTCTCTTCTTCATCTTTTCTCCCTTGTCATTTGCCTGTTAAATTTAAGATTAAATACCCGGGTCTGCAAAGACAAGCAGGAGATTATTACTGCATGACAAAAACCTTGTATTTTCTAACAATAGTCTGCCAGCCTCAGAGACAGACTAAAAGAGGCACAAGGCTTGGCCCTTCCAAGGCAAAACTTTAGATACTATCTGTAATAACAAGGTTTCCCTAGTGCTATGAAATACAAAAAAGCTGATAAGGCCCTAAAATATAGTACCATAGCACAGTAAAACCTTGCAGGATCCAGTACACAGCACATAATTTAAAGGAGAGGTAGTATGCAGTTGTTGGAAGGTTTTTAGTATTGATCCATGCTTGGCATAGAAAATTATGATGATAAAGTTTTATTTTAGAAATTATCCTCAGTGTCAAAGCTCATGAAAAGAAAGATTATGATGGTGGTATCCCTAACTATTCCTCTGTGGGAACAGCAACTATTCTACTGAAAGGGTAGATATCTAGAAATCCAAATTAAAATCAGAGAGGTTTCAAATAATAAGGTAACAAACACAAACTCTTTTTGAAAGACAACTGTTTTCAATAGCCATGAAGTAGAAATTTGCTCAACAAGAGCAGACTTCAATTTTCTTCTTATCACCAGAAATTAAGACTTTCAGAGTGCCTTCAAGTAAGATAATTATAAACATCATGGTGATGAATAATTGTGCACATCTGTCCCAGCAACAAAAGCTGCAGATAAGAAAACATTTATCTATTTCCGAGCACTGCACAAAGCGGCCATCTAAGCAAAGTCTGAAGATGCAACAATAGAGGTTGTAAGACTGATGGTCCTGATCAGATCTATTGCTGTTGTAGAGGGAGGGCAGTTGTCCAGAGTGCAGTCAGCTGAAAAATGCTAAATTTGTGGAATCCTGTGGTGTTTTGCAGGATTTCTGGCCGAGTTTTCCTGCATTTCTATAGAACTACATCAGCTTCTTGCTGAGTCTTTTGTGGAGCTCAAGCTGCAAATTCCTTTAATAGGTCCAGGATTGCCACACTTTTCAGCAGTAATACTTCATACCAGTCCTCACAAAACTCCCAGAAACTTGACTTAGCCTCATCCATCTAAATGATGAGCAAAGTAACTGATGAAGCAACAATTAAGGTCCAAAACAGAGAACTGGAAATCAGATTTAAAGCTTTCTTTGTCATCTCTGGAAAAATTCAGAATTTTATCAAAGCTTGCAAACAACTCCACTACACAAATTGCTGAGACTACTTTTTGCCTATTAATATAAAATTAAGGAGTTATCTATTAGCACTTACATTATGTATATTAACACTTATATTCTGAATGTTAGCACCTATGTTCTGACTTATTAATTCTGAAATACTTCCAAAGAGGAGTAATTTTTTTTAACACAAGGTGAATCAAAACTCCATTAAGAACATACAGTCAAGCAAAATAAATGGAAACAATCGAAAAAATCTAAACAGTAACAGAGAATTTTAAATCTACAAGATAGAGAAAATTATGGTCTCCAGTGGGTATACTAGCAAAATGAAGACTTCAGTATGGCTGTTCCACATATCTAAAAAATGTTTTATAGGAATACTATTTCTGCATTCTTTAACACCATAGCTGAATGAACACGGAGGAAAATGATCACACAAATAGAGAATATTAAATCACCATAGATCTTGAAAAACATTAACCTCGGAGAACAACTCAACCGTTTCTAGATCAGACACCCTTAATAAGAAGGTAGTGAAACTGATTGGTACATACTGAAACGAATAAAGTATGCAGAATAACTTCTTTACAACAGATAACTAATTAGGAATACTGCTTATTAACATGTCTTGAGTAACTCAGGAATTTTTGCCAGTTCAGAACTTGACAGTGCTATGTTTATTTCCAATTATTACAATAAAAGAGAACCCAGACTGATATTAAATAAATCTAAATCTTCTCCAAAGGGTCAAAAAAGGTTTTGAATGACACAACATCCAAGTGTCAGAACAACATCACTCTCTCTTTCAATTAATTTGCAGCTATTGCTGTCAAACAGGTTAGAAACTGACAGTTTATACAAGTACACTAAAAATTGTATTTTGAATATAAATTCAAAGTTTAAATCCAATCTTAATTCAAAAAACAAAATTAATTTTCAGTTGCACCAAAACAACACAATGACTTTTGGCACATTTTCCCAGCATTCGATGTATTTTAGTCAAGTGACTAACATAGTGAGTCCCTGACTGATAATCCTGGGCAATGTAAGTCAATTCCTCCTTCGCTGCCTGATCACAATACCCAGACAATACATACTGTATTCTCAAGCATTTTCAGTTACTCATTGCAGGTTCTTAGAATACTTAAAATTGTACTTTTCAGAACACAGAAGTGGAAATAATTGTAAAGCCCCAGGACCAGAAACCTGTCATACCAGTTTATTGCTTAAATGATTTGCATAATTTTTCAAGTTAGAGAAGACAATATTGTGACCGTAACAGCAGCATACATACAGTGCAGCACTCCTTATGACCACAGTCCTTATGATTGTTACCATAGTTCTTTAACTTGTGTATATCAGGGCCTATGCATATAAACGCACTGTGATGTTGGCTGAATCACAGCCATCTTGGAAAAGGGGAAAAATGGACATATTCACCATAGTCTTGTTTTCTGTTCTGTTTGTCCAAACTTTTGCATTAAGCTCTTAATTCCTGCTTCAGATTCAAACTCTAATTGGAATCACCAATAATTAGAGGGCTATCAGCTTTCTGGTTGTAGCTGACAGTCTTATCCTGTAAAGTGAACAGCAGACTGTTTCCTTCCCTCAAAGATGGCAAGCAAATACATTAAAAGATTCACATGTTCCAATACTACACCACTATTTCAGTTAAAGACCTAAGTAGAGGGGGCAAGATACATGAAAACATCCAGACAGCCTTCTGTCTAAGAACCACAAAGGAAGGGGCAATGCAGTCCCAGATGTAACTCCAGTTGTCTCTGGTATGACAATTTATAACTAAGGTCTGTCTTTAATTCAGTTTTTGTGTGTCTGAGAACAAAATGGAGCAGAAAGAACAGAAATACAATTATGAATCTGAACCTTCCTGAGAAGGACAGTTTTGCAAAACATTTTGCATCCAGGCAGCTAGATTTCTTGTCTCCCCTTAGCCATGGTTCTACCTCGGACATTAATCAAGTTCCTCCTCTTTCATTGTATCTGTTTTCTCCCTCCTCTCTGCCTGAACTGGCTTCTACAACAGTGCTTTAGGGCACAGTCCCTAGCTATCAGGTCCCCTCCCCAGCAGTGCTGGTTATGGCTGCAGACTCTGAATGACATTTCTGTTAAGGGATAGTTAACATACACTACACATTTCATCTTCAGATGCCTTGTGGAGATTCAGACCCATGCACATCCTGATCAACAGTACACAGAAGAGGATTCAAACACCAGATGACAACTGAATCAAACTAATACAAGGAGGCTCCATGTGCCCCACTGCCAGACATAACAGATTTTTAAATTATCTCTCAGCCAGGTTCTACCAAAAACGGAGATGATGCTTTGCTGACCTAACCAGTTGAACACAGCTCACTTCTGAAGTATCCAACCCTCTGCACAAGGGTCAGGGACTTGATGATCCGCTGCCTTCTACATGCACAAAAACATCAGCCAACTACTGGGCCTTATTATCCACAAAAGCAGATCATTTAAGTTTTGGCCCAGTTTGACCACTAACAGTCATCTTCCTAACTCAACCATGCTGTCAAGTAAACATCTACAAACTAATATGTAACAAAACAAAAACTTAATTCAATGTTCCTGATTTCAAAACAGGCAGTTCTTCACTCGATAAACATTCTTTCTACACAACAAGTAAGTGAAAGGTGACTAACAGGCAAAAGACTTTTTAAATACCTGGAGAGTTTGGAGAGGGTTTGGAAAGAACAAGCTTGCCAGAAACTGCTGGCAAGCACACTCCCTACAACAGCCGGTAACGGGATATCCAAACATGCATTTTTACTGCCTTTCCCAGACATAGTATTACCACCTCCACCTTCTTATTTATGCAGGGGAAGGGTGGCATTACTAAATTCATTTTTGTAGTTAAGCAAGATTCTTTCCTATTGCACAGAAGAAATTACTTCCAAAAGGAGAGGTAGCCAAATACATCTGGGGAGCATTTTAAGCCAATTTTAGTTACTAAAATCTGAATTGTCAGAGTCCATTGGCATAGCATAACATTTCATTTTTATGCAACATATTCGCTACTGCATTCCCAATTTAGAATATTTTTAGAGGTATATTCTCAAATGTAGCCTGGAGACACAAATAATGACTTAGAGAAATACAAGGCGGCACACCCTTTTTTTTTAGTAAAAAAGCACCTGCAACTACTTTTATATTTTGTTTCTCCTATTTTGCTGAACCTTAGTGGTTCCACCCCATCCATGATGTGGACTAAATCATAACCACTTCACACCATTATGGATTTTAGAGTGGATAACCTGCAGGAAACATAGCTTAACTTGCAAGGAACTACAATGTTTTACTGCAGGTTATGTACTGCAATATAGAGATAAACAGAAAAAACTTCTATGTTACATTTTAGTACCTGTATCAAAAGTTAATACTTCTGCCTTACAAGAAATGCTTTCTTAAAAGGCAATTATGAACTGGAAGGAAAATTTTCCAAGCGCCTGCATTTGGCCATATCCTCTCTCCTTTTGTGAGCAGTCTTCCTGAACAAGCAACAATATTATCATCAAAAAAAGATCTTATTCTTTTCATATAATACCTGGCAAGTTTATGTGAAAACAATTTACATGATGGCAAACTTTCTGTGTTTGTTTAAAAGAATTTCCAGACACTAGGCTGCAAAAACGATTCACATCTTTAAGCAAGCCGACAAGAATATATGAAAATTTACCATGTTCTTCAGATGAGTAAGCAATATCTACTCTTCCACTGCCTGTGACTGGCAGTATCAGTACATTAATCTACTTTTCGATTGACTTCTGTTATAAGTCAATTTTGAAATACTGCTCCAGTGTCTTGATGCCTAAACAAACACCTCAAAAATTAGTCCAGTGAGATGACATTAGTCTTCTCACTGACCAAACGCTTTGTAATAAGTAGATTGGTGGAGAGAACTTAATTCAGACACACTGAGTAACTGAATAATTAAATCAAATAGAAGAGCTAATAAAGAGTGCATAGACAACATTATTTAGAGAATGGAGAAAGTCAATGGAAAGAGAATAGTAGCAAAGCTTAAGTGTGTTTTGATTCAGGATTCAGATTTGTTAAACATTTTCCCATCATTTTATGCCCTAATAAGTTTCCATTGACTAACATGACCTAAAGCTACCGAGAAAGCTAGTCAAGTGCAGACTTTCCTAGAATATTATCTCCACCAAGTTGCTGCAACTAAACATCAGTTAAAATAACCAAGAAAATGGAAATGTACCCTAGTAAAATTTTTTGAGACTAGTCTTTGAGTCACTATGCTGTTCCAAAATAAATTAATTCCGTATCAAAATTCTAACAAGTGAATTTTACAATGTGGTAAAAACAGGAGCGACACACGTGGAAAGTCATTGAGAAATGCAGCATTGAATACAGAAAATGTACTTTGTTTCCCACAGTCAACTGTCATACAAACCTCAGTTTATCAGGAGGTAAAACTACCATACGGTAAACCAAAACCAATCTGGCACCACATATTAATACATAATCCAATGTGAGTAAAAACCAGAAGTTAATGTTCAACATGATTAGCCTGACATCCTATTGTCTTCTCTTCCTTTTAACCAAGAAGAGACGCTCCCTTAATGTCAACAAAATTATTTGAATGATCAATGGGAGCACAGTTCGTGAAGTCAGATAAGAAAAATTCTCTTAATTACGGTCAGCAGTTCTCAGATGCTTAACTTCGTGTATTTACTAGCCGTAATGAGACACACAAAGATCAAGATGACAAACTCTGTCCACGTAGTACAGTCCAAAAATTAACATAGTTGTTATGTCAATTGTGGAAAACTGATTTTTGACAGCCAGAAGGAGTAAGAATCAATTAGTGAAACTTCTGGTAGCAGAAAGAAAAAAGTACCTTACCCCTAAGACCACCCATTTGTTTTATGACCTACTGCTTCAATGCACAACGATAATACAGCTAAAAGGTTGCACTTCGATTTTTACTAAAGCCAGCCAGATCAGAAATAGCAATGACAAGAGTTTGCTATGAGTTAAAGGTTACCAATGCAACAGCTTAAAAGGATATTCTGCATGGTAGTTGTACTGTTCAAATAATGGAGATTCAGGCCACTGTCAAGTAAGTGAATGAAACAGAAAAGGAAATGTAAATTCAGAAATAGGCAGCTCCAACTTTTTCTTTTTGTAATTGCGAAGCAGCCATAAAAAAAAATTTGCAAATATTAACCAAAGACAACGAAGTATATTAGCCTGTCTTAAAGACAGGCTGCCAAGTCCAATTCAAGTGTTACGAAGCAACCTTTACTATTAGGAAAAATAATTTGTCAGAACATAAAAACAATGGGGTTTTTTTGTCTCTGCATTTGTAAATGTAAATTTAAGATAAATCTGTATTCATTTCATGACCAATGGCATGAAGATTAGTGTTTAATGTTCACTCCAAGAGAAACAATAAAGGATGTGACAAAAAAAAATCATAATACTCTGTAGAAGCCTTGAAATATACTTTCCTGGGCAAGTGGTGCTAGAATTTTATTTTTACATACATATGCATATGTGTATATGTGTGTATTTAATACATATAAATAAAAATTATATATTATACGAACACGCGCACACATACACCCTACAGATCTCAAAATAAGCAGCACGGGCACATAATTAAGGGGTCCCCAGGGCTCATAAAGAAAGTGCAACGACCTTGTTAGTGTTTGGCCTTTCTTTCGCACCCAGACTCATTGTAAAACAGCCAACCATGAAAGTACTTTAAAAAGCTGGTTTTCTTTTTATATTTACAGCATGATTTTCTAATGTACCTTTCATGTTTCAGAGAAGCTGGTACTTCTGTCTATCTTCCTGGTAAATTCAACCTGAACCACAAACTTTCTAATTTACAACTTTCAGAAATCTGAATGCTTTTGAATACCAGGATTTTCAACTTTGCAATTTAATGACAACCCTGCCTTTGGCCTTTCCTGACCTGTTGTGAAGTAAATCAGGCACACTAATGTGGGCTAACAAGTCTTTTTCACACTGTTCGATCACCCTGCATCTTTTTTCTCCACCGACACCGCCTCTCTCCCACTCTCTGTCTAGCCATCCTCCCTCAAAGCAAACAAAATGGTCACTGTAACCCTGCATTACTGCTCATTAGATCACAGGTTAGTCAAGTGGAACTGCCTGAGGTTCCCAAAGGAGAGCTATACTTCAAAAATCTGTCCATGTCAAATGAAGAAAAAACCCCTGAGCGTGGGGTCACCCAGATCAATGATCAAAAGAGACTGAGAATAGTGGAGGGAAAAAAGAAAAAAAAAAAAAAAAAAGCAGCCCTTTTTTGTTAAAAAACAGCCTTCTGTATAATAAATCAGAATACAAAGATACTAAGCTTTTTTCTCCCCCTTAACAACAGCCCATTTTGGCTTTAAATTGGAATACCTTGTTTTTCAGAAGATTTTCTAAGAGTTAAGATTATTTTTTAAGTACTAAGAGTGAGATTTCAATAAACCTCAAATTACCTTAAGAAACATAGCAAGAGAAATAATAATGGAAAATATTGGTGATTTTTTCCCCAACATATAAATATTTAATTATTCAAAACTGTAGTTAAAATAAATTTTCATTCAATTATGATGTTGATTTAAACAAATGATGCATTCTGAACTTCATGAGAAATGATACAGGCAGTATGTCCACAGTAAAAGTAGTCAACCAAAATTACATAGTTTGAACTCTTCTGTTACATGACAGATGTGCAGGCATGTGCAATATTTGAAGAACGTGCAGTATCATTTCTGTAGCCTCTGTTCCATCTTTTAAGAACATCTAGCAATTTATTAAAGACAACTAAGAAAACCACAGAGAAGTCAAAAACAACAACAGCAAAAAATATAATAAAAACTTTATCAGTAAGTAATGAATTTTGATATACAGAACAGACCAAATTACTCAATGAAGATTACTGTCTGTTTAACAAGGTTCTATGCACACGTGCTTTTGAAAGCAACATGGGACAGTCTCTACTTACCCAGAATAAATGAAATATTACAAGATTAACCTCAATAATGCATTTCAAAAATCACATAGATAACTCTGTTTATTCAAAATGAGTTATGTATCTTTAAAAGAACAAACATATATTGTGCCACCAATTTACAACTCCGAAGAGCTTTATTTTTCTGCGCTAGAGTAACTCAAATTTCACTCTTTTACTTCCTTTATCCTCAGTCACAAGTAAAAGCACAATTAGGAAAGAGGAACAAAGGTATCTAAATTGGAACAGAATATTCGGTAGTAGATTTGTAGTAAATATATTGTCTGTTGCAAAAGTATTACTGCAACAGAACAAAGCTGTAGGAAATTAAAGGAAAGAAATCCTTAAAATATTCAAATATTTCATACAATTTCAGTAAACAATTTCTTAGCACTTATTACCACAGTAACATAAAAAACAAAACAAGAATGCAAATAGTGTAATACTACATCATGAAAAATTATTGGAAAAACTTTACAGAACAAACCTATATTGACAGAGAGACAGATGGGACAATGTAACTTTAAATAAATAATGCAACTGTAGCAAATATATAACAATATATGCAGCAGTCCCGATTATCCTCCTCTCTCTCTATATATATATATGTGTGTGGATGAGACAAACAGCCTTTTAAGAAAAGCTCATTCACTAATGCAGGTTGGGGTTTTTGTTCCTGTTTTTTTAACAGTTGGCCAGATGCTTCACAGTGCCTACTAATACTTGAACAAGGAACTTCAGCATGCACTAACTTTAAAAAGGCCTACACGCAAGTATCAAGTCTTCAGTTTTAAGACAGTATTTCTGACTTTTGCAGCTCCGCATCTGAGCAGAATCTGAACAACCAAAGATAACAGAGAAGATCAGAAAAGTAAAGATATTAGGAAATTTTGTGTACACATTGCTACGGGTTATTCAATGCAGTTTTAATACTCTATTCTTGTAAACAATAGGAAGAAAAATAAGAATGACCTGTGTAAATCTGAATAATATATTAACATATTTTCAAGAAAAAAAAAGTCCTCATTTTGTCTTTTTTTTTTTTAATAGTTTTCCTAGTTTATTTATATGAGCCTTCACTAATAATTATTTTCCAGACTAACTGAAAATTTCAGCTTGTTCATATTCCAGCAGAACAAGTTACTGTTTCATGTCAGACTGCTGTAACAGATTTTCTAAACGTTTAAATTATTTTGAGAAAACATTTATGCTTATAAAGATTCCAGCATGACTAATAATATGCTGCAGTATCAACAAATCATCATTAGAATAATGTCATTATATTCAAAACTCTGCTTCTAGTCTTATGAAGAGATTGTTCCCAGATGCTAGAGAGTGGATAATTCATGTTTCTTCAGGGGTATGTCTGCATCTGCTGCTGAATCACTGCAAGAAGGGGATGGGAGAATGGTTTCCTCTTTCTGAACCAATTGTCATTATGCACTGGTCAGAAGAGATTTCTGAAGAAATAATGGACATTGTTCTCAGCATACATCCCTACAGAAGGCAGTCTCCAGTGGACTGCTTTAAGCAAAAATTCAGCAGAACTCCATCCTCACCCTCCATGAACCGTGGGACTCTTCACCACTTTTGAACTTGCTCAACTCCCTTCCATTCTTCACTTCTGTTTCAACCCCAGATTGCTCTCTACTCATCTCTTCTGCTTTACTGCCAGTAAAGTCTTGGGAAGTGGCAGGGAAAAAGGTGCATTAGATTTCTCACCACTGCCCTTCCATTCCTTCTGTTACTCCTTATCACTGGATTATCCCATTTTCAAAAACTACAATGTCCTGTCCAACACTCAAGCTCATAACCTGGGAACAGCGTTTGACATTTGGGCTTCCCTCATATCCACACAGCATCTGAGATTTTTTTTCCAGAGGCATAATGGCTTGAAGGAATCCGGGGCAGGGGGGGCGTGGAACCAGTTTAGAACTGAGAATGGATAGGAAAGGATTTAATCTCACCTTACAATAGTAAGTCTTTCCTTCTTGGTCTTTGACAACTGCAGTGTTGTCCCAGTAACATGAATCCAGAACACTGACGCAAAGATGATCCTTTCCCTATCCTGTCACTTGGAAACACGTCCTTGTTTTGTGAAGTCTCACCCATGTCCAGAGCCACATGGTTTGTTCCCTCTCATAGGAATCTTATGCTTACCCATCTAAAGCAGTTTCAGCCTCTGATGGGCTGATGATGTGTTTATTTTCAGTTTTGCTTTTCCTCATGCTACAGCTCACACTCAAGAGAAAATCCCCTCAAGCATCTTCAGAAATGTTGAGTTTGAAGAGGCACCAAAAGGATCTCATACCCAAGCACGTTCTATTTGATGCAGGCTTAAAGAACACATACTCCCAGCAAGCTCTGAGATGCTGGGAATTGCAGACAATACTAATCTACACTCCTTCACAGTGTAGGTAGTGCTGATGCAGCTGAAAATTATCTACTTTTGAGGCACATAATTAAATTCCAACTTTAAATACCTAAACAGATATGAAATAAATGGATTTTCTCCTGCTGCAGTTATTCTTGAACCTCCTTAGCATCAAGATTCTTATCATAGTCTCCCATGCAGTGTATCTAATTCCTGCAGAATGGACTGAGACCACAAACTCATTTCATACACTGTATGCCTACTCTAACGTAACGAAGATTATGTGATCATAATCAACTTGAAAAACAAATTTTAAAATTTACTGTTATATTAACTACCAAATATAAACAATATAGAAAAAAAGTTAAACTATGCAAATCAATCAGAGTCTCTTGCTTGGTAAATAGAAGGTTCACAATACAGTTAACTTCCCTTCAATCAGTAAACTTATTTTAGCACTAAAGACACTCTGATACTTCATCTTTAAAAAGGAGGATGTGTCCTTATCTTTTAGAAAGCAGCAGCTTGTATTCTTGCACTCAAGAATTCATTCTAATAAATGTAAGAAGGATGTCTGAAAGAAAAACACATACTAAATCACATATACAATAGCAGAGTTTTCACAAACTTGATCCAATGCATTACTAAATACTTTTCCATTCTTTTCATCTGATCCTGAGACCTTTTTTAAGAAAATTGCAGAGTTGTGTTTGGAAAGCAGTTACATAGCTACTATTTTTTTCCATTTGAAATAGTTATTTATTCTGAAAGAAATTAATCTTCTTTTACTCACGCAAAATGTCTCGAACTAATTAAATTTTTGAGCACTGAGGAATTCATCTGAACAGCAGTATCACATACATAGAGGCCCAAACGGGTCATAATGATCATAGAGTCAGATTTGTATCCAACAGGCCTCAGGATTTCATTTAATTCTCTAGAGCCTAGCAACTTTTGACCAAGCAAAAAAGGTTTCAGAAAGAACTCTAAAACGCTGTGCTCTTCTCAGCTCCAGCAGTCTGTAATGAATCCTATATAAGCATTCATAAGTATACAAATACTTATGAAAAACATTTACTAAAAGATGAATACAGATTTTTGTATCTGAAAGTATTTGAAAGTTTCTCTAATCACTTTGGTTTTTATTTATACAGACTATGCTCTACCTTCACAGTCACTATGTTTAGTCCTGCAAGTGCAATCAACGCCTTCTCTTTGAATGACATTTTCTTTTTTCTTCCTTGGCTAGGAAGACAAGGATGTGTACTTTTTGAAGCACATACTGAAAACAAATGCTTCTTTCATACCCCTCTCTCTCAACCTCTGTAAAAGTACTTGCACATCTACTCCAGAACATTCATTGTTAAGTAATAGGGAAAAATTACTTCCCAGAATTTCCTGTATACCCTTCCTCTACTGACGTTCACTGTACTGAGATAAGCAAAAAAAAGCGAGTGAGAAAGGTGGCACAGAGAAAGGTCCAAGTCTCACCGGGTTTTGGTCTCACTGTTTCTCCGCACCAGTACCACTTCCACTCTCGCCTTCCTCCCACCTCTTGTTTGTGCCTGTACACTAACTTATCCAATTGTCTTCTGAGCTGAGCCTGTTTGAAAAAAAGGCCAGGAGGAAGGAGGGAAGTAGTTAAGTAATTTTTATGCCCAAACCAGTTCAGCACACGATCACACAAAGAGTTGGACTGTCACAGCTGAAGGATGGGATAGGCAAAGAGGTCAGCAGGCAAACCAAAGCTGATGACAAAAGAAACACTCCAAGTACACTGACCTATATACATATAAAACAACCATTTGCAGACATAAAAAGTGCTGTAAAAAAATAAAGTGAATGATGTTGAAACTGTATACAGCAATACTCTTCAAAATCTACTCCAAAACATGTAGCTTTTTGTAGACCTGTACTTGGCACCATTAGCTGCAAAGGCCATTCAAGAGATGTACTTCTCTACGGACAGTTTGATGTTGTGAAACTTATGTATGTGTACAGTACTTCCACTCCCTTGTCTTAGTTACTCCTGTTCTTAAGCTCCCTGCACATGGTGCAATATGTACACATTCACAGGCAAGCTCAAGCATCCCTGCCTCTGTCATTCCAATCCAAAGCTTCTAGGGGCACTCTTTGAACTCAGCTCCTTGCAGACTTATTTCTTTCTCAAGAACAGGACTAGGAATTTACTATTCAGAGATACACTTTTCTTTCTTAAATGGGCCGCATACATTGGTACAGCACAGTTATTCGTAAGCTGTATTATTCACCTAAAAATTATCAACAAATCCAATTCATCTTTTGATCTAATGAAAATACATTGGGGAATTTATCTGCCACGGTTTTGTTTATTGTAAAACATAAATGAAACAGAAATCCATGTAAAGAAAAAGTATGCTTACTGTTTGGATTCTTCACCTTTTTACACAAAAAAGTAGAGCCATTCTAGATAGATTTATTTACAAATCCTTAAAAAGATTTTACAATTCCTTTTCAGATCATCTTAATTTCTTCTTTGCTCACCATTATTTCCTTCCATGCCAGTGACCCAAAGAGAACAGACAAATCCAGCTTCTTCCATGATTTTCAGTTTCTCATTGTAATTTCTTTATATGGTCACTTGCACTTTGCAATAATAAATATTTACTACCCAACTTGCTATTAGTAAGACCATGCTAACTATGCAATGATTAAAGCAAACACTACCTGCTAAATATTTACATTGAACACAGTCCTGAAACTGTATGAAATTGTTTTGCTGTTCACATCGAGCTAGGATGTGGATCTACCCACAGACTGTTTTTATTTAAATAGTTTAATTTTTTTATATTGTATTTTATTTACATTCTTTTATTCTATATCTAAATCATCTTCCCAGCAGGTCTCAAGGAATTCTTTAATCAGAATGGGAGTTCCTGTAAGGCATGTAAATAGCAGTAATTTCTGCATTGTTCTAAACATGGCGAAACCATTATTTCCTAAACATCAGTTTAATAATGTCCTCCCCTCCTGCAAACGTGTTCATAACTGAAGTCTGACAAATAACTCCTCTGTTCCTGCGAAGGCCACAGTTGCGAAGGAAGCAGCCAATACTCAAAATAGCGGAGTCCAGCTCCAAAACAATCTTCAAATATCAGGGGATACACCTTGGACGAGAAGAAGTATTGGCAGTGAGGCAATTGCAAATATTAAGGTCATTAAGGTCACTATGATCTCAAAACAGGGTAGGAATCCATATTTGGGCTATTTGCTGCAGTAATCTGAAGATAAATCATTTCAGAAACAGTTTCTTGAAGAACGAAAAATCTGCCCCTGATTTAACTTTGCTATGGATGTCCCTGTCATAAAGTACATTGATTTGCAACAGCTGGTCTTGAAGAATTCAGATAGATGAACTAAATTGAGAGGTCTGACCGGGCTGAGAACTTGACAGACCGCAGAAAGCGCTTCCATTTTCACTCTCCGCTTCGAGCTAAGTTTTTGTAGTACCTGCAGCTGGAGGTACTATCTGCTCAAAACAGCTGAGTTCCTGCATACTCTCTGAAGATGAACCTCCTCATGTGTCACTGTTCAACACAGTTTTTCAGACTTTTAGTCATGATGTCTGTAACTGGTACGTTGAAAGGTTTTCCAAAAAGAAACCATTTTCTCCTAACTAGCAGAAACTACAAAAGGCACCAACTATAGCAAAATAGTACAAAGACACCAAAATTAAAAAAAAAAGTAATTACATCCTGGAATTAAGCCTGCCATATGCAGTCAGCTCAGACTGTGAAGCATCAGCAGGCCCAGAAAGCCCAGTTTCTAGAGCACTCCAGATCCCTGGCACCAGTAAGAGCCTCTGCAGATGCTGACAAACCTGGACATTCTCCTGCAATGGTTATTTACCTTTAAGACACTTAACGCATCAAGATGACACTGTTTATCTACAAAATTACTTCCAGATATAAACAACAGAGAAGAAATGGGCAGAGTAACAGACACTAGCCCTCACATCCCTAAGGTGGCTCTTTTCACAAGGAGAGTCATCCTGCACTTATCTGCTAGCAGTAAACGAAATTAAACACTGTCTGTAATTCAAAGCCCAAATGCTTTAAAATATTCTCAAATAGATAAATACATCACAATCTATGCAAACATGGAATCAACCTTTCACACTTGCTTTTGAAAATGTTGTTTGTAATTCAAAGATATTTTTAATCTTACTCTATCAAAGAAAAAAGGAAAATGGGAAAGACTTTCCTCTGGAGTTTCATATGCCCATCAGTACCACAACTTTAAAGTAAGATCTTGCATGCAAGAGCGAAAAGCACTTGTGATTGGTGCACTACATAAACTTTTCACCATTGTTTTTCCTGACAACAATATTTAAAAAGATAAGATAATCTTAAAATAGACTGAGAAGACTTTTGTTTCACTGTCTATGAGTAAGTCTATATTAAAAGTTCTAGCATTTTTTAAAATGAGATTTTGCAACGTATCTTCAATTATTTCCCCTGGTACTAGGGGTCAGCAATTCATACATATGAAATGAATTTATTAATCACCTGCAGTTTTGGATAACTAAAAGAAAACTCACCAAAAGGTTACACAAATGTTTTCACATATATGATCTTAGAATGGAATAGTTCATTTGGAAGGGGCCTACAATGATCATCTATTACAACTGCAATCTTGAAAACAGCCTTAAATACAAAAACCGAAGAAACTCCAAAACCAACACACTGCCAAACACATAGCTGCTTCACCACTGAACGAGCAAAGCTTCATGGTTTGACTGGGTTTCTCCTTTGGCCAGTCCTACATGAGTTCCAGAAGTCCTCAACAGATTCATATGAGCTTTTGCTCAGCATAGCCTGTTCCTAAAATAGTGTCTATGGGCAACTTCCAAGTCATCATATCTGTGACTCCTAAATATTGCTCTGGCCTGGGAGGAAAGCAACTCGCAGTTTGCATACTAGTTCAGATCACAGGAATCCACTGCAATATCCAGCTTCCAATATTATTACACAAAGTAGCATACACTGCAAAATAAAAATCAACAAGCTGGTAATCATAGTAATGCTGCTTTTCCCTTGTAAAGCAATTTACAGTGCTTTTATCACCATAAATCTCCTGTAATATTTTAAGCCTGTAACAGAAATCTGACTAATCAAAAACAGTTGTTATAATCAAAAGCACTTTTGTGATGGAAAACCAAAAGCACACTCCATTAGCAAGATATTTACTAAAAAAATACATAATTAGGTATACTGGTTTAGAATTGCATCCTGTATTTTGGAAACGGTGGCCAAACTGATATGCCATCATCTTCCCAGCTGAGTAACTAAATCTATTTTTCACTTGTAAATCTTTTTATTTAGTAATTTCAGAAGGTTTCCAGAATGGCAGTCAGAACTGACTTACATATCATTAATTCTTCATTAGTGCTATTTTAATCTAAATATTTTGCAGCATACCTATTGACTCAAATACAATTGTCTGAGTTTTACAGTCTGGTTAATACACACAGTCTTTATTTCAGCATGGCTCAGCTGAAATCACTTAGCAGCTATTTGAAGACACTTAAAGATGTGCTACTGTCACAGGAACAACAAAAAAACCCTTACAAATATCTTTGATATAGGAACGTGGAATAAACACCAGAGAAGTTGACATAAGAGAAATAAGAGGCATAATATTTAAAATTACATCTTCATTTACAGTTTCTAGAATGAAACGTCAAATTTACTTTGTCAATTTAATTTTAAAATCAAAAAGCTAGGAAACAGCCAGTTTCCTGAACATAGGAAAGGATTACATTTACTGATTAGCATTTCAACTTAGCTTCTCCTGTAATTTTTCCTTATCACTTCAATAATATGAAGTATATTCTCCAATCATGCCTGTAAAATGAATTAGGTTAAATCACATGTTATAAATTAAACAAGTTATTCGGCTGTTCTTACAGATAGCCACTATAGTTTCTAACTGAACTATTCATGACATTGTTTAATTCTTACAGCACGTAGCTTCTATAATATCATTTCTACCTAAGCAATGCATGGACAAAACACATTAAAATAAAATATAAAATTTCGAAAAACTGAAGCAACTGCACTTCCCAACAATAAATATAACATCTGTTGCAGAAACTGCTTGGCACTTGTACAGTTTTGTGAAGGATTTTTGTTGTAGATATTTTTTTACAATTCCTACACACCACTCAACTCAGACATTTTCTTTAATTATACTCCAAGGAGTCCTTTCATATCCATTAAAGAAAGGCAATTTGTTGCCTAAAAGAACACATACATACTTCTACATTTCAACTGTGATTCATCTGTCTTCTGACATATAAAAAAAGCAATGAAACATAATTAATGGACTTAGTTCTGCTAAAATGCCTAATAAAACTCTCAATGCTCAACTTATTATTTTTGTTAAATCCTTAAATATGGTCTTTTTGAAATAAGGAATCGTCCTATGATTCAGCATTTTACTTTCATTTCACATCTCAATAATGAGGACAGTAGAACAGAAAAGCCTTTAGGAAAGCAAGAAACTTGCATTTTAACATCAGCAAAATTGACCAAATAAGGCTTCCATTTTGCATACACAGCAAACACAGGACATCATTTTTTCAGGGACAAAGTAACAACTTTGTGACATTATTCTCCTTTTTTTTTTTTTTTTTTTTGCAATTTTGTTTTCCACTATTCTTAAATAAAGTATTTCAAAGACATACACTCTGCTCTTGACACAGGTGGGTTTTTTTCCTGAAAATATGCATAAGCTCTGCACATTTAACAAAAATCTTGTACTCAGCATTTCATACAGACTCAAGTAGCAATCAAGACTTGTTTGCTATGATAAGACACCAAAAGATTTTTTCTTAAAAGACCATGCAGTAGAAACATACTTAAATGCTATTGTAAGCATATAAACATCTATCTTCTACTGACATATCAAGCAATTGGTAATGATGGATGAGGAGAAAATGACAGTACTGTCAATAAAAGAGAAGAAATACTAACTCTAAATACAGAAAATATTCAGTTCAGGCCAAAAAGTCTATCCACGAGGACTCAACTGCAAAATGGAGAGTTACATGTGTAATTTTCTGTAAAGGAAACTAAGTGCCATTGTATTCACTATTCTTAAGAAACTAGACAAGGAACATTTCTTAAATGATACTTATAATCAAAATCCTCAACTAACTTTAAACTAAATTTGGCTATTTTAAAAAGGAAAAAATTAGTAAAATAAAAAATACTTAAATCATGGGAAAAAAGCATCTGTGTTTATGGAAATTGTAATCTATAATGCTCTGCGAAAAAAAGTAAAAATCAAAACACCTTAAGTATATTTGGATGAACAAAATGAAACCAGTTTTGTCTCAGGTTATTATCATTTTCTAAGCGGAAGGTTTACATGCTTTGCTTTTAAGCTGCACAATAAACTAGAAGAAATTAATAAACTGCTATATAAAAATCCATATTACATTTCCTTTAAATATTCATTACTTCTTCCTGAATCTGTTTTTAGATTAACAAGACCTAGAACGCACAGATTCTATCCCTGCATCATTTCAGTTTACCTTTTTATGTAACTCTGTATACTAAATCCAAATTCCACCCCTCCGTTTTTTTTTTTTTCCTTTTTCCTAAGCACAGATTCTTGCAGGAAAGGACTAACAATTTAATAAAACATTTTACAGTGTAGCTTACACAGTTCTCACTTATTCTCTCCTCTCAAATTAAAAACATCACTATACTCCAGTCACATTTACATTTCTCCTTCTTAACACATAACAAGATTAACTCTTTATCATCTGTTTCTTTTGGCTAAGAAAGGAGGCATAAATAGCAATAAAGCAGTACAGAAAGTGCATACAACTATACTGAAAAAATAGCAGTGATCCTACAGATCAGTAAGTTTTGCACTGAATTGAATTGGCATGCTTCAGAAAGATCATATTCTAGACAAAGAAGGGCATCTAAGAAAGCAACAAGTTTAAATACAAAGCAGCAACTCAGGAAGGTGATGAAACAGTTCTCACTCTGCTGTAATAGAAACCACCACTCACAGAGCAAACAGGAGATTTCACATAAAATCTTTAATAGGAAGAGTCCTTTAAATGACATTTATGAACAGAATGACACAACCAAATTTTAACTTCTTCCTAAAACTTCAGAAGAGTAAGTAGAGCTTCTCATGAAGCATCGGTAACTTTCAGCATTTCCTCAAAAGTATGTGACATGATAGGAATGTCGGTAAAATGAATTTTTCAGATACTCAAGAGCAAAAGGTATACTGAATAGAACAACTATATAATTTACTATGTGATATCTACAAATTAGACAAAGACATTACTCCTTAAAAGAAGAAAATCAGAACAAGTTAAGTACTTTAGAACAGGAATTGCAACTCTGCCCTCACATCAGTACACAGCAGTTCAGAAAAAAAAAACCTTTTACATAAAAGATAACCTATGGCTGCAATCTATTGCTTTAAGCAGTTGCAAACAATGGAGTAATGGGGTAGTGCAAGATTAAAACTAACAGCAAATAAGAAAACAAGCTAAACAAAAAAATCACTGTCCCAGCAGCTTTTGATAAAAGTAGTTTAAAAACGTCTTTTCTCCCTTAAGCAAAATATGGTAAAAGCAGGAGAACTGTTTGTATCCAAGTATTACTTGTCTGTTTTCCAGAACAACTAAGCCTGTATAGAGTGCATTGGACTATGTTCTTAGGGGCTGGGGCTGTTCTTGGTCTGTGTACTTACAACAAAGAGTAACTGAGGCCAGTTCTTAACTAGGATGTCAGGGTAGTAAGTAATACTGGGTCAGTGGTGTGCAGATAGTAAATACAAACAGGCAAGATGCTGCCATGTTAACATACCTCTTGTATGGAGCGAGCTGCTGGCTTGTCTTGATGATTGGCCAGTATTAAAAACGGCAAAGTACATAACTGTGGGTGCTGGAGAGCAGAATGCAGTTCATTCCTAGCGGTTTCTAGATCATCTTCAGAGGAGGCACTGTCTAATACAAATATTACCCCTTGGGATCCTTGGTAGTAACGACTCCAGTATTTCCTGATATTGTCAGCCCCTTTCAAGACAATAATAAGAACTAATTAAAACAAGAATAATTAAACAGATTTAACACTTGTAGCTGAAAATAACCCTTCTATGTAGAACAATCAAAGCAATGGACTAAATTTTCTCTCCAAAATAATCATCATTGAAAGAATAAAAACATCAAATTAACTTTGGTTAAATAAGGAAGGAATTTGACTCTATGCAGTTTTCACCCCTGAAAGTTTCTGTTCCATTAATGAGTGCTGGCAGAACTACCATGCTTTCAGTGCTACATAGTCTAATCCTATACCTTCTGAAATATCTTAGTACTAACATCTAAACCTTTGCCCATTCTTTATTACTTAGCACTGCAGCTCCTTGCCATAACCTGTAGCTTCTGTCATGGCAGTTGCTCATTTCTAAGCATGATAAGGTCTTTTAGTTCATCTCCAAACCATCAGGCAACCACTTCATAACTGGGGAAAAAAGGTGTCAGGTAAGCCTAATAAAGTAATCAGACACTTAATGAGGAGAATGGGCATACAATAGTGAGTTGAACAGTGAATGAGGAGCTACGGTGACAACATTCAAAGGCATTCAATTTCAACTACTTTTGCTCTGTCAACCACACTAAAGATCCTGGAAGAGCCCAACAGTAGACACATGAGTGACTGTACATGCTTATGTGCCACATTCATTTTTAGGACACAGTTCAGCAGCACTCAGCCATCTCAACAGAAGCCACGCAATAAGGTTATCTACAGAAAGCTTTTGTCTCCCCTGGAGAGCAACATATGTTGTAACATTGAGGTAGGAAAAAAAAATATGTATTTGACAGCTGTCAAACTATCTAAACTATGATTTGGATATGGGCTACTCTTTGTTTGTCTGAATCTGGCACTACACTCATGGGGACTAACACTAAAAAGTAAACACCAGCAGCAATATCTAGTAGAAAACTTGACATGTCTGCAAGACAGTGATTTGCAGAAATGTGCTGAAGGTATCTTTAACAGACACTTTTCTTACTTTGAGATAGGGAGAAGTGAACTTTAATGTATACACAGATACCAAGTGCTGACAATAATAAAATTCCATTTTTCAGTGAAACAAAACAACACAAAAGTTGTGAGCAACATATAGGCACAAAATGAGAATTTAATGCAACATAATTACTATAACATTGATATGATACTTAAAATATTCACTTAATTTATATATTGTGCAACAGAAAAGACAGTCACTAAACAAAGATGAAGAAATAAATATCTAAACAGGAATTTACACCATATACTTTAGGCATCCAACTCAGAGTACTTGAATATAACCATGGAGTTACTGTCTTCTCTGTACCAGCCACACTGGAACCTTAAGCACTCCATTTCTGTATTCTGCACCTAGCACAATTTAGGTGTCTAATGAATGTTGTGAACACATACTTTTTCCTACAGAGGATATTGAAGTCATACCTGGACAGTTCTTTTCTGCAAGAGATCTAAACAGTTGATTACTTAAAGGTAAATGGTCATGGGATTTAGTCAAGACCTTGCTTAATTTATCTATTAATTTAACCAGACTCAAAGTAACAATGCACAAATAAGACCGGTGTTTCATTTATTTTATCACCAACCTCTGAAGATCAACATTACTTATACAGAAGAGGGATTGTATTGAAAGCTAAGTCTATGTATCTGTACCACCGGAATATCTACCAATTGTACTTGTAAAGAATTTCATAGCATATGTTAGATGTCCCAGCCTTTCCAAACAGCCATCTAAGTCAGAACCAAGTAGAGCAAGTTGCCAGAGGGACACTATTTACACAGCCACACACAGCAGTGTCACAGGTATCTCAACTATCATATTACTGTAAAAACTGGTAGAGAATCATTTTCAATGAACTGAAAGACCAACACTATGATCAGTTCTTTGAAGGTCTTTTTTTTTTTCCTAGTAACATAACATCTGTTGTATTTACTCTAAAGCTTCAGCCAGCTACTTTTCAATCACACGTCACTGCCAGACCCTCCATCTTATCTTTGTAACCATACTATTTCTAAAGAGAAAAAACTGTGTGGTGAACCACAGACCATTTGACCTCTTGTATCCAGGCACATGGAAGAAAGCACTTCATAGATCCCTACATGAGATACTGGAGCCAGAAAAGCAGTATGCTGATTTGTTAACCTTATGGTCCTGTCTTTTTGGTTCAGGTTCTTTAGCTGCTCAACTTTGTTTCTCCACATCAATTGTCCCAAAAGAAACACCACCAAAGGGTAGTAATCCTTGTCTCTCCAGCCCTGGCCAGTCATCATGGCACAGTTATAAGAACCAACTAATAACATCCAACAAAACTTGGCATTTCCTTCAGCATCTTCCATTAGGATAATGACCTGCTCTGAACTTGTTTGCACTTCAATTCTGAGGAAATCACAGCCTGAGGTTTAGAAAAAACACTTTGCACTAAGCAAATAAGAAAAAAACACTGCGAAAGTCTGTACCTTGGGGCGCCATTTTAACTCATTTTATTGGCAAATGCACTTCAAAAATAATTCTTGGCATCAATAAGCTATCAGCAACTGGAAATCACAATTTCAACAAGACAAATAAGCTTGTATTCTTTTGTCTTAACTCTTCATATCCAGGGATCATAACCTGCTCTCAGCTTTTTTCTCCAGAGCATTAGGTAGAGTGTTGTGGAGTTATCCGGGGCAGGGAATGCTGGTCTGTGAATAGTGATCCAGCCATTGCACTTTACCGCATGACAAATTCAGCCTTACAGAGCAAGTAGCTGTTTTTAAAGGTGCAGATTACCACAGACTACCCTATGAATTAATCTTTTCATCTATTCCAACAGTTTCTAAGAACAGGAAAATCAAAGTCTGAGTTCTTCAGCAATCCAGAAAGTAATATGCATCCATTAAACATCCTCAGGCTCTCAGAGACTGCTGAGATAAAACCATAAGCTTAACTGGTACCCAAAATGTCCTATCAAACAACAGTAACACACAAGACAAACATTTAGGTTTGTCAGCTATCATGTGTTTCTCTAACAGCTTTGCAGGTACAGGGCTGTTTCTTCAACCACTTCACACCTAAACTAAGATTTTTTAAAAAAAAAAAAAAAAAACAAAAAAAAAACAAACAAAAAACCGAAAGGAAAGACAAATAAATAAAAAAAAAAAGAGAGAAGTTACTCAGCTAAAAATCTCCAACACATCAAAACATCAGAAAAATGTAAGAACAATTCACATTAGACCTATGGAATGTGCTGTGCGAAAGGTTCACCACGACATAAGATTCAGTGCAGTATTTTCCCCAGACATGAGCAAAAGCCACAACTCATGCCCAGGTGTACAATTTGTTCCCCTCAGCAATGAACCCACAGGAGTAGGTTGAGCCCTGTGATGTGACAAAAACACCCCATTTACAACAAATGGGGGGACCACACTACAACACAGTCACACTACTTATTAGAAAAGACAGTATTCAGTCAAACATAGGCTAGAATTACTTTATAAAAGGAAAAAACCTCCCAACTTTCTCCTTAAAGAGAAACAACAGGATGCTGCAATTAAAACCCCCAATCATTCAGCATTATTACAAGGTAGATTTATTCAACTAACTGTTCAGAATTTTAGAAAGTTTTCCTTTGCAATTTTTTAAATATCGAATAAATTCTTTTTGATTATCAGTCAAAGGTATAGTTTGCCCATATTAACACCATTTATGATTTGTATCAGTGCCAACACTATTCTCTCAAATGCCCCTTGGAAGCTGGGGGGGAGAGTCTGAGAGTTGTGTGCAATTTAATACACATCCAAAACAGGTTGCACAATTATGTATTCCTGTAAATATTATGCAAAATGCAGAGCTGCAAATTTTCCTTTCAACTATGAATACTTCTGTTTACATCTTCATTCACAGCAGTTTGAGGTTACCTTCAATTCCCTCCTTTTCAGTACTTCCAGGAGAACAGAACATAGCATTACAGAAAAAATACACTGAAAGCAATTTAAAGGTGTCAAATTTGTTACTTGTCAAACTTGCATCAAGTGTCCATTGAGAGCACAATGAATGTCACGCACTCCTTGCTTTAAGATAGTCTAGCCTGTGCATGAAAGCTCTTGTTCACCTCAAAAATACATCACAGCTCCAGAGAAGTTACAGTCACAAATTCAGGGATGAACTTCTTTCCTTCTCACTGAAAGCAGTTAACCTGGGGCCATGAAAGAATGCAGGCTGCAACCAGTTTTTCTACCACTTCAAATATAACATCCAGCCACCTACCTATTTTGAAGGTTTTATAGTTGATCAAAAAGTTATATAGATAATTCCTCTACTGATATTAAACAGACCATTTCTAATTAGCAAAAAGGTGAAAAGGTGCCAAGGAATATGTCAACTCTGCCACAAAATCTTTTTGCATAGGTGGGGTCCATAGGTGGGGGAATAAGAAGGAAGGGAAGGGAAAAAGAAATCTCTTGTAGATTCTTGCAAAATCTTTAAATACACTCTACCCTCCTGGACCAAGAAAACCTTATGAAAAGAATTTTGAAATAACTGTTTCTAAATCTACATAGGGTTTATAACTTCACTTCCCACCATTTCCTCATAAGGAAAACTGACGTGTTTTTTTTAGTAATCAGGAAGATGCCTGAAATCTTAGAAATCTGAACATATTTTTAAGAGATCTCGTCTCTCCTTACCTATTTTCAGGCATACTCTCTATTTAGGTCTCCCAGTACTCCCCTTGAATAAATAAGCATACAGATTTTTTTGCTTGTTTTTTTAACACTAGATATTTTTCAACCTGTTAGCTCCTTTTTATTGGAAGTAAAGTTATAAATCCTAAGATATTTGCTTTGTATCTACATGCAATTTGTCCACACTGATAGACACAACCACACACAGATACAGAAGTTTCCTGCGGGTGTAATGTCATCTGATGGCTATTTTGTATTGCTACTATCGCTAAGCGCCAATACAGATACTAAACCAAAACCTTCCTCAAGGTTCAAAAGTCCCAGGACTTCTGCTTCCTAAGGTTTATGACTAAGTGATCACAGTCTGCTTTCTCTAGCTTTTCAGGCGGTGCACTCCTGTAATCCTACACAAAGCATGGCAGCAGGAAATTGGCAGGTGTTTTTCCTGAAAGAGGAACATTTTTAGTTTGCTAGATCAGCTATATTCACTGTGGCAATTCAACAACAATCTGAAAAAAGAGCATAAAAAAAAATGTTGAGAAATAAATTTTCTGCCTTTATATTCCATATATACAAAAATCAGACATACACATAAGTTCAGTTTGATAAGGAAAATAAAAATAAGCACAATGAAGTTTATGGAAACCATCTCTGTCATCTCTTATCTGTCTTCCAGACTTCCCTAGTGAGATTAATCTTGAAGTCAAGCTCTATTAGCTAAGTTAGGTGCTGTCTCCAACTTTGAATCTCCACCTACTCTGATATTTAAAAGTGTTAGAACAACATTTAGGTTGCAAGCACTTGGAAGTTTTAAAAACATCGTATTTCCACTTGCCTGCGGAAAGTCAGTTTGGTCTACTTAGGCGTGTGTATTTTACTACCATTTTAAAATAAACCACGCAATTTGAAACAAAAACCTCCTTTTCTAGTCAGGAACATAAAGTTCATTTTAGAAGTTCATCAAAAAATCTTACAGATTATTTCAAAAGGAAGGTAAGAAAATAGGTGCCTTGCAATATGTCTAACATTTATTTATTTAAGCCTGAATTCTGAAGCTTTAATAGCTTGCAGCAGGTGGTATATCACACTAAACTGGACTTCACGTATGACAGTCATTCTCAAAATCACCCCCCTCCTTTTTTTTTTTAAAAAAAAAGTTTGCTGTTTTGTTTTTTTAAGGCACAAACACACAGGAAGTCCTCTAGGGCTAGCAAAGAGCGGTGGGCAACAAGAAAATCCCCTGCCAGTTTCCTCTCTACCCATTACCCCATCTCTGCCCTTCTTCCAGCTCTTGCTGGAGGACGCAGTAACAGCCAGGATCTCAGAACCAGCGGCACAACTCCTGAGGCCGACAACTCCTGCCAGCACCCAGCAAGGCTCAGATGTACGCTCCCGTGAGCTGCAGTCACACCTTTATCTGCTTTAGCCTTTGAAAGGATCAAGGCTTTTTTTTCATCTAGAATCAAAAATTAAAACTTTTTTGTTTTGGGGTGAGTTCATAAAATGTAGGTATCATTTCTGATACTAAACTAGGCTGCTATACTCTACCCTTTGATCCAGCCTGAAAAAAATGGAGTTGCAAGTCCAACAGGAGACAGAGGGTTTTTAGCAAACCAAACGTTCTACTTTTCTCTCCACAAAACATCCCATCAACAAAAACAATCAGCCCCCCACTCCGAAAAAAAAAATGTAACTAGGAAATTTTGTGTTTTGCTTAGTAAAAAGCTAATTGTAGAAAAAGAATAGTATTTCCAAAGAACAGTGGCAAGATTGCTATGCTGAATCCTTATTGGAGCTTCCTCAGGATTCATGTTAACAAGATCTGTAAGCAGGTGTAAATGATCTCTCTTATGTATGAAACGAGGAAACTATATGACAAAGCCTGGGCTTAGGCACTGTTTGAACAGCAGGCTAAGTATGACTGATAGCAAACAGATCTAACTTTAATGCTTTCGGAAGCTGAATGTCTCTGTGTGACTCACAGCTTGGACAGCTCATTGGGGTCATCTAAAAATTTCATCTGCTAAGACGTTCCATAAACTGTTAGATGCAGCTATGTCACAGATGGCATTGCATGTACTCCACAACCAGATTTTGTAGAGGTGTCAACTGCCTTTTAGTCAAATACAGTATGGAGATTTTATTGCTTTGTGTAGTTTGTCCCTGTGAAGATGACTTAGGCTGGCATTTACTTGTGGGATCAGTTTTCTGATGACTAACTTGATGAAGTTTTAGCTGCTCTGCCAGACTACGTTGCTAGAAGGGTGTTCAGTACTCCCCTCTATTCCCACAGAGCAAAGGAGGAGAGTGGTTTTCCATAACTATTCAAATTTTAAATTCTAATTAATAGCTCAACATTATTTTCTTCCTCCTCCCTCATTTTTTCAGAAGGCAGATACTACCTGACAACTGTTGCCGTCTTATCCAGGGGTTCATATTTTCCATTCAACTTGGATTGCATGACAGTGCAACTCCCTCTCCTTCTCTCTCTTCTGCTCTTTACTTCCAAATTAAGGCAAAATACGTATGCTTTGTTTAACCAATCCTATTTAAAGTTAGTTGCTCTCAAGCTCTCACCTAGGCAATTAATTTAGCCAGCCTAAGAACAGGAATTTATGACTTTGATCATGAAGCTTAAGAAGGAACAGCAATGGGGAGGACAGTTCTCATCTCCCTCTTCCTGGGCATGCTCAACCAACTGGAGGCTCCAGCATCCCTGATATTAACCACTCCACTCTTGCTAAGCACTTAATGCATTTTGCCTTAAATGAAGTTTCAAAGATGACTACACAACATGTTGATTCTCTATGCTTGTGAAAAAGGCCTTTGGGTGGATTACAAAAACGTAACACAAACATATGACAAAATATTTTAGTACATAAACCAGAGAATGTTACTAAACTCTGTAACATGTTGTTAGTATTTTTAAACTTGGTAAGAAGAAAAAGAGCTGTTCACATCCAGAATAATTCTTTTAAATTTGACCAGGCTCAGTGTTTGGCACCTCACCAGTAGTTTCTAAGCCTGCATTTACAAGATAGCAAACTAAATTATAATATATATTTATTCTAAAAAAACAACTGTAAATTATTAGTGGACCTCCAGAACGGACCTAAAATCTTGATTTAGGCCTGAATAAGTATCTACGTCACAACAGACATCAAGACTTCGCACTCTGTTTTGACAGCATTACAACATCAAATGACTGAATAAACAGACTGAATAAATGGTGATTTCAGGCACTGTGTCTACAGGATGGAATTTGTTAGATCCAAAGAAAAAGTCTCCTATTGCCCTTGAACCTTCATTATCTGTCTTGAGAATAAACCTCAGCATCCCAAACTTCTTTCAGCAAAACACTCTTAGAACCTTCTGAACAACAAATGTTATCATCTGCCTTATTTTTCCAGTCTTTCCCCACTCTCCTGTATGTTCATCGTACAGAGACTGCTGTACCATAACAGGAAATCATCAAATCTGTAATTTCTTTCCATACCATTACTCAGCTGAGTTGCATAATATAGAGAGATATTTCCAGTTATCCTGGTAAGAGTACCTTCTGAAAGAAGTGGACTAGGGTAGGGCACATCGTCACAGTAATCTAAATCACACACATTATTTTATGGACTAAATTTTTTGAAAGAAAATTTAAATTTTTTTTAAAAGGGATTTTTGGTATATCGAAATAAAAACTTAGGGAATAGGCAGTTCATCTTGGTCAGCAAACAAAGCAAGACCTCCTTTTCAAGTAACAGAAGCAGGTCTATGTTTGATTTGAAAGTTATACATACTCTTACTTTTTCAGGATCAAATTCAATATTTTTAAACAAAATGTTTATCATTTATTAAATTGGATAAAAAAGTTATTTTCTGGTAGGAAGGCAGCCTGTCTTAGGAAACAAACGGAATAAAAAAGTAATAATCAGAAATAGGATTTTTTTTTTTTAATATTCTAGTGTCATGTACTTCAAAGAAAAATTTCTGCAAAATGAGCACAGCAAACTTTGCTCTACGTCTCTAATCGTAAAGGCTGATGAAGAGATAATCAGACCAGGAAGAGACAAAAGAAGAGACTGTTTTCTAAATGCTTTGCCTGAAAATTTACAATTGCTATAGAAATGAAGAAATAAAATCTGGCTTCATTGGCAGCTCCAAAAGGCAACCAGCACAGTAAAAACTAGCACCATCTTCAACCTCGAGGAAGTATACTGCTTCCACCAAACAAAAAGGATACTACACAGTCAACATCTGTTTCACATAACTGCTTGGCTGCTGAATGTAAGAACTTTAAACAGTATGACTTCTGCTGTAAATTTTCTAAATACCGCCTGTTAATATGTTACTGTATGAAGACATATGAAGCTTTCAGTTACCTAAATGACAACTTTAAAACAGACTACCAAAATTTAAAACTATATAGAACTTCACCCTTTGAATAACATGCAACAATGGATAGTGATTGTTAAAACCAGATGCCTTTCCACCTTCCTACAAGCTTCCAAGATCAAACGTCTGGACAAGATCTCCATACTACAGTAAAGGGAACTTATATAACAATACTGTAACAACTGAAAGCAAAAACCAGCAATAAGAACATAAGCTTCTCTTCAATACCAGAAGCAGAAATTCCAACCCAAAATTTAGCTGTGATTAAATATGTAAGATGCTTTTCTTTATTTTCATACACCAGAAAGAGAAAAACCATGCATACTCCAGAAAGCTCAGGCTTCACCTTCATCAAATAGGAACACATCTCTCAACCACAAGATTAAATGCTGATCACCAACTTCTGGAAGAAAAACAAGCTTTTGGAAGTTTGCCTTAGCTCCCTTACTCAGGCAATGAAAATCTATCAGAATTAGCATTTTTCTCCAACATCTCATAGAAAAGACAGATGATACCATTTCTAAGTACAGACATGTAAATACCCGTAGTTAAAGGGAAAAGAAATAAAAAGATGAAGTAAAAAAAATCTGACAATCCTTCTGTCTTTGGGAAGAGATAAATGGGTGAAAAAAACAAATCAAATATTCTGGATTACTTCAGGACATCCTGTCATGAGGCAGCAAAGCACTCCACTGAGATAACGATTCTCATAACACACATACCTGCATAAAATAAAAGCTGCATGATCAGAAAACGTTAAGGAAAAGACTTGAACAAGGATCTGCTATAGAATACTCAGATTCAAATCCTGATGCAAAAACTGCATTTACCTACACAAATTATATATTTCATAGAGATTAGGCAGCAGAATATATAAACTGGGTTACAAATTATTCACTCTATTTAAAAAAAAAAAAAAAAAAAGTGACCTAAGTGCATATTAGGCAGATAACACACTCAAGCAGAACCAACACTATCGCAGTTGAGTGGTCACCCTATCAAAGAAAACTTCTGATGCTTTTACAGTATACATGCTCAAACAAGAATATGTATGTTTAAATCCATGGACCAATGGTAGTAAAGAAAAAATGCTATCCTTTTAATACGTTCTTATCTCAAAGGCTTCTCGAAACAGTTTCAGATAAGACAACCATTATGAAACTTGAATGGATCTCCTGAAACTTCCCTCAAGAACCAAGTTAACTTCTACCGCAGAGCATTTAAGAGAGGTCTCAACCCTGCT